>NC_140969.1:58466390-58536390 GCF_056783735.1 Eptatretus burgeri
TTATTATCCTTAACCTTGATCCACATACAATCCAACAACTCAGTTACTCACAACCTCACAAAAATCTACACTCTTCCTTCCTTAAGGATACAACAATATTTTACAGATTACTACACCTCCCAATTTATTTTTCCTGTCTAAATTAGATGCCTTGGACCTCCTAAATTTGACTTCTAATTACTTTCCACATCATTTTAAGCTTCACTTTCTGCAATTATAATCATAATCCTCAATACTTACTCAATTGTCATTAATGTTATGACAATACTTAAACTCCTAGCATTGGTATAGAACACTTTTAAATCCTCAGTCTCCCCCACCCCCAAACTTCCACTGAAGTGCTGTGAGGTGTGGTCCTTTCTTTGCATTTGCATCTCCTGGTTCTTCTCTTATTACAATGTTATGCGAGTACATACACTGAACCACAAGCCTTACCAGTTGTTTTTGCCACAGGTCTCTCGCCCTCCTCCACCCTTCAACCTCATCATAAGCTTCTCGCTACTCCGTCTGATAGAGGCTCGCAGTCGACTGAATGAGCCACTCCGCTTTAGGTTTCCACCCTGCAAATGAGAGAGATTTATTTTTGAGAATGACCTTGACTTTTCAAATGAGCTGCTGTGCATTGCCAGCAGGGTATTCCACAAATGATCGTTAATGAAAATCTTACCTCATTGCGCTCGCACTTGCCCTCATTTCCATTATGTGCCTTTGCTTCAGTTCCAGGCATCTCTCCCTGGAAATCCATGCCATTTCCTCCTAATCCCTCACTTGCCTTCCCTGCAAAACCTCCCTGCAGGGAATGATAATTGGGGATAACTATTAAAGCAGTTTCTAACTTTCACTCAAAAGATGAAGATTTCCAAATGTTTGCACTGGTTTTGTTGTCAGCATGCAGACTTTTTCAAATGACTAACATCGTGTGCAGGTGTAGAAATTAATGGATTTTTAATTTACATGGAACAAGTCCTGAACAAAACAAGTTCGAATTGCGAACATACCCCGTAGGAGTTCATTTGTACAACTCTCAGGTGAGCGATAGTACGGACGACAGATAGTTTTGAAATTTGGTAAGATTTTCATCGCATCAGAAAAAGAAACCAGAACACATCACAAGAGTGAGGCGAGTTTCGTATTATCATTTGCGACTTAATTTTGCATTGGGCATCGCCCAGCGCATTTAATTATTATTATTATTTCCAATTTTAAGAAAATGGGCAGAAAGGGCCGTTTCTCGGCCCAAAGTGCCGGAATCGCACGTTGGGCTCAGTTAATGCATGGGGAATGGTCTCAAGAATATACCTGTCAAGTTTGGTTCGGTTCCGTTAACGAACAACTGAGAAATAGCATTTAAAAAAAAATTAGGCCTAGAGGGCAATTTGTCAGCCCAAAGGGCCATAATCTCACTTTGGGCTCAGTTAATGCCTGCAGAGCACTGATCTCTACTACTGGATTGGTCATGACGGCTCGTGCGTGAAGCCACCGGAAGTGCACTTTCCGCCATCTTGTCTGCCCCAAAAGAAGCGAACTGTCGTAACACGCAACGTTGAACCGGGCCCAGCCGATTTTGCAAAATATATTTCTTCAAATATATTTCAACTTCTGTCTAATATTTTAATGGATTTTAAAGTAAATTACTGTTCCTATTACTCAATCGAATTCCGGAAAATTCCCTTGGAGCTCCTTGGCAATTGCAAGGAGGCGATCAATGCATATTATGAGGCCCGACACAGGGTTGGATCGGAAAACAAACATAGGCATAACATCCAAGTTACATTAGGCTCCAGGTCACTTCATCAATAACAAAACAAAAGTTATGTTTTTTATGTTATTTAAAATATGTTTTGTTATTTTAGGCAATTTTTTGTTATTCTACGTTTCTTAATGTTTTCGGGGCAAGGTTTTAAGCTACGAGATGTTGGCTTGAAGGCCGTTTTGAGACCAAAGTTCGCAGGCAAAAGTTAACCATGACGAGGCCAATAACTCCATACATCGCCTTTCAATGTCCAACACATCCTGAAACCTTATAAATATAATATCCTTCTCGTAAATAATATCATGTTGCTGTGTACTTTTCTCACAGGCAGCGTGGGGTACCCCCCATCTCAACACTCCTTGTGTGTTATACAATGTAAAGTTCAAAACATATTCAGGAGGTACGTGTTATAAACTGAAAAATTACATCAATAAATGAAGAAGATGATAAGACTGCTTTCATTTTGCACACAATGTTTTAGAATGTACAAACTTCAGGTTAAATCAACATTCCCCTACCATTTGGAGTGGGGGAAGGAACCCCCCCCCATCAGACTCTCCCCCTCAGTCACTTCCCTCCCTTACACCATGGATCCCTTCCATCCCACCTCTCTTTCTTCTCTTAATGTTGTCAACTTTATATGTACTCAGGGATCAGGACTCGGACCATTACTATTAATTATTTACATCAATGATTTGGAGAGAGGGGTGAAGAGGTTTTCCAAATTTGCAGATGACACAAAGCTTGGAGGGAAGGTGGATAGCTGAGGGGGTAGTGATCAGATTCAGGAAAGTGTTGATACTCTCATAGATTGAGCTAAAGATTGGAGAATGTAATTTAACCTGAGCAAGTGTAAGGTGTTGGGGATGGGGAAGAAGTTCTTCCGAAGAACAATATAAATAGAGATTACAGGATACAAGGGGTAATGTTGGAGTGTGTCACATGAGGGAAGGATCTCGGGGTGGTAAGAGATATGGGAGGTAAGCAGGCAGCACAGTGTTAGGCAGCAAAATGTGAAGCAAATCTGGTTTTCAGTTGTATTTGGAGGGGGATCAATTATATATCAAAAGAGTTGTTAACATAGCCTAGGAATTTAGTGAGGGCCACATCTAGAATATTGTGTGCAGTTTTGGTCACCACAACTCAGGAAGGACATCACTGCCATGTCGAAGGGTTCAACGCAGGGCGAACAGATTGTTTCTGGGCCTCACTCGACTCAGCTGAGGAGCAGTTGAAGGAGACAGGGCTTTATGCAATAGAAAGAAAGAGGTTACGAGGCGATATGATTGAGATGTTTAAGGTATTGAAGGGCATTGACAAAATAAGTGCAGAAGAATTATTCAACAGAGTAGACACAGTGATCGCACCAGGGGCATTGCTTGAGAGTGACCTCTGGAATATACCTGTCAAGTTTGGTTCGGTTCCGTTTACGAACAACCGAGAAATAGCAATTTTTAAAAAAATGGGCCGAAAGGGCCGTTTGTCGGCCCAAAGGGCCATAATCTCACTTTGGGCTCAGTTAATATCTGCAGAGTGACCTCAAAAATATACCTGTCAAACTTGGTCCGTTTCTTTCACGAATAACCGAGAAATAACAATTTTAAGAAAATGGGCCAAAATGGGCCGTTCCTCGGCCCGAAGGTCCGCAATCGCACTTTGGGCTCAGTTAATGCCTGCGCATATGTGTCGAGTATATGCCTGTCAATTTTCATCGAATTCTGTTAACGAATAATGGAGAAATAGACGTTCAAATGAACTGTACACAAGAAAAGAGAGAACGCAAGTGGCGCTTAGACCCCGTGGGGTGGATGACCCCACGGGGTAAAAATGAAAAGGAGATGCATGTTGTTGCTGTCGGTGATGCTTTTTTAAAAATTAAAGTTCATCTTATCTGAAGATTACAGATGTCCACTGCAAATATTAGTGTCTGGTATCAATAATGCTTCTCACTTCAGTCATCTATGCTGATGCCAATCACAAAAAGGGGACCGAACAATACAGGAAACCCTCCAATACCATGGGGGTTAGGTTCCGGGAAAAGTCCGTGATAGTTGAAACCGCGACATGGAAACCAAGGGCCAATGGGAAAGCGGGGGGGGGGGGGGGTACAGCTCCTTGACTTTGAGAAAATATTGACAAAGATCACCAATAGCCATAAACAAACATTACTTTTCAAATAAATACAGAAATATACTGTAGGCCAAAAGTGGGTGGACACCAGCTCATCCAACATCTCATTCCAAAATCATGGGCATTAACATGGAGTTGGTCCACCCTTTGCTGCTCTAACAGCCTCTACTCTTCTGGGAAGGCTTTCCACAAGATGTTGGAACAGTGCTGCAGGGATTTGCTTCCATTCAGCCAAAAGAGCATTGGTGAAGTCAGGCACTGATGTTTTGTGATTAGGTCTGGCTCACAGTTGGCATGACAATTCATCCAAAAGATGTTCGATGGGGTTGAGGTCAGAGTTCTGTGCAGGCCAGTCAAGTTCATCCACACCGATCTCAACAAACTATTTATGTGTGGACCTCACTTTGTGCATGGGGGCATTATCATGCTGAAACAGGAAAGGGCCTTCCCCAAACTTGCCACAAAGTTGGAAGCACAGAATTATCTCGAATGTCATTCTATGCTGTAGCATTAACATTTCCCTTCACTGGAACTAAGGGGCCTAACCCGAACCATGAAAAACAGCCCCAGACAATTATTCCTCCTCCACCAAACTTCAAAGTTGGCACTATGCATTCGGGCAGGTAGCGTTTACCTGGCACCCACGAAACCCAGATTTTTCCGTCAGACTGCCATATGGTAAAGCATGATTCATCACTCCAGAGAACACCTTTCCACTGCTCCAGAGTCCAATGGCGGTGAGCTTTACAACACTCCAGCCCATGCTTGGCATTATGCATAGTAATCTTAGGTTTGTGTGCGGCTGCTCGGCCATGGAAACCCATTTCATGAAGCTCACGACGAACAGTGCTTGTGCTAATGTTGCTTCCAGTCAGTTTGGAACTCGGTAGTGAGTGTTGCAATTGCCAATAGACAATTTTTTCACACTACGTGCTTCAGCACTCAGCGGTCCTGTTCTGTGAGCTTGTGTGGTCCACCACCTTGTGGCTGAGCTGTTGTTGCTCCGAGACGTTTCCACTTCACAATAACAGCACTTGTTGACCGGGACAGCTCTGACAGGACAGAAATTTGACGAACTGACTTGTTGGAAAGGTGGCATCCTTTGAAGGTGCCACATTGAAAGTCACTGAGCTGTTAAGTATGGCCCATCCTACTGCCAACATTTCTCTATGGAGATTGCATGGCTGTGTGCTTGATTGTATACACCTGTCAGCAATGGGTGTGGCTAAAATAGTTGAATCCACTAATTAGAAAGTGTGTCCGCATACTTTTGGACATGTAGTGTAGAAATGAAGCATGTTAACATTGAAATAAACATGAAAATACAATAAATACGGTGCAAATTAAACAAAAACACAAGAGTTTTACTTTTTAAATCTATTACAAAACGGTGAAGTGGGTGATGGTAAGCATATTACGTACAAGCACTGTACTCTGCCGTAAATAGAAACCACAAGATTTTGCTTGGAATGATGCTGTTGGAGGGGGAGGGGGTGGAGTGGAGTCAGGGAAGGGTGAGTTGGAAAATATGAGCGGGGAAGGCGATTCAGCGAACGGAAATCAGCATTAACTTTATGACGTAGGCACCTGCAGCATTTCCACAAACATGATCCTTAAATCACCTTACTGTGATGTATTACTATGTTGCGTCTGTGCATGCGTGGACGGGGCCTGCTGTGCGGTGGTCGGATTAAAATCTTGTTGGACAATGGTGAAGTTCTAGTAACCCGTGTTTCTCTTTGCCTCTTGACACGCATTTCGTTTCTGGGAGAACTGGACATCTGGTGACAAGGATAAACTATTTTGCCTTGGAGACTGACTTGTTCTCTCTTCCTGAAGTCATAGCCACATTTGGGGCAATTGGAGAGTTTAAAGCTGTAAAGGAACAGTGGTCGCTGTATGGGGAGCGTATGCAGCACTATTTCACAGCCAACGACATTACGAGTGTGGAGACGACATTAATGGGAGTCGTCCCATTTTCGGAGCTGATTGAAGTCATTGAACAACACTGGAATCCAAGACCGTCGGTGATTGTGCAGCGCAACAAACTGAACATCTGCAATCAAGAAGGGGGTGAGTCCATTTCGGATTATGTCGCAGCCTTTCCTAAATTGGCTTAATGGTGTGAACATGGAGGTAATCTCGAGGAAATGCTACAGGATCGGTTAATCTGTGGAGTAACGAACGATCGCATCCAACAGATTACTGACAGAAACAACGTTGGATTTCGACAAGGACCTGAATTTGGCTTCGTCAATGAAACTGGTGGAAAAGAACGCATTGGATCTCTGCGAACATACCAGAGTAGTGCGAGATCAGGGAGCAGTAAACAAGATGACGAGTTTGAATAGCCGCCAGACCCCCACGCTTGATCTTTTGAAGAGGGGTGCACAGTAAAATGTGATTGCAGTGGATGGATGGCTCATAATTAAGTTAGCGAGTGTTCAGATAGAAATGTGGACTGTTATAAATGTGGCAAAAAGGGTCACTTTGCAAGAGTCTGTCATTCAAAACCCAAAGCAATCCTAAGAGCAAGAACAGCTCTCTACAGGGAATGAGCAAAAGGTCTCAATACAAGACATATCAGTTAGAGGAGGAAAATGAAGAAGACACGTACAGTCTTTTTCATAAATCGAGCAACCAAGTGAAATCCAAACCACTGGTTGTGAGGTTGAAGGTACAAGGCAGCAAAGTGCAGATGCAAAAAGATACAAGGTCTTCGGTAGTATCAAAGGGTAGAGGAGCTCCTTGTGAGCCAACAGCAATCCATATCCAGTGCCCAACTGTGTTTGTGGACGTCCTCCTGCAGTTGGATTACTTCTTATTAGGAGGTTGGTGGCAGGATTTGCAATCCGGCCACCGTAAAACATTTCAGAAGCATAAAAAAAAAAAAATCTGAAAACCCACTCCGTGGGAGTACCTCCTGTGCAGCTTCCCTTCGCAGGGCAGCTCACCGGATGACGGGATTGGGGCAAAGCCTTTGGGAACTCCAATCTTTGATGATAGGAGGGAAACCACGGGGTAACATTCCCGGGTCAGATTGAGAGAGAGAGAGTGTGTCGGGGTGCTGCTGAGGTGTCGTCCATCAGATGGCGGTCTCCTTGTTTTAAACTGAGGCGGTCCCTTTGGGTGGGTGCCTGGAATGTCCTGTCCCTAAGAGGATGATCACCTGTCACTGTTATCATCTGAGCTCAAGCATTCAGACATCGGTATTGCAGTACTCTCTGATGTTCGGAGACTGGATTGCGGCGAGATCATGGCGGGTGGTTACACCTATTATTGGTCTGTATTGGTCTGGTCACTCTGATGGTTACCATGCCCAAGGAGTTGCTGTAGCTGTGTCCAATAAGCTGACAAAAACGATAACTGAGGTAACACCGGTCAACGAGCGTATTATGAGACGAATAGAAGGATTCGTCACTCCTTGGGTGTCATTTCCCTGGTCTCTGCATATGCTCCGACTGAGGCGAGTGATCTCACCCTGAAGGATGCACTTAATGCCACGCTCGAGTCTGTAGTTGATTAGTGCCCCAGGCGAGATACACTTCTAGTCTTAGGGGATTTCAATGCATCGACTGGAACTGATAGGGATGGTTACGAGACATGTGTTGGTCCCCATAGGTCTGGAACTGTGAACTAGAATAGCAACAAGTCCCTTGACTTTGCAAGAAGCCATGGACTTAGGGTGGCTGGTTCATGGTTTCAGCGTGCACAAGCTCATCGCTGGACTTGGTATTCCAACGCTGGTGGTGTGGCAAAGCAGATTAACCATGTGCTCGTTGATGGTCGCTGGAGGATGATCCAGAACTGCAGGGTCTACCGGAGTGACCAGTTCCTCAATACTGCCCCCTGGCTTGTTGTAGCAACTCTTAAGTTGCACCTCAAATCCAGGAGAATGGTACCATCTCAGCCAAGGCTGGATGTTGGCAAGCTCAAGGATGAGAGGGTAGCTGAGGAGTTTGCCAACAGGCTGAGTGGAGATTTGGGGGGTCTGGGGTATGTTTCGGTTGGGAACCGAGTTGGGTTTGTTTGGGTTGGGCTTTAGGGGATCCTGAAGAGTTGTGGAGTGCCTTCAAGACCACCGTCCTTGATGTTGCCAGTAGATGTTTTGGAACTCACCGGAGGGCGAAGAAGAATTTTGTCTCTCAAGGGACACTGGCTACCATTGCCCAGAGTCGCAGGGCCAGGCAAAATGGCAAAGCTGAGCTGTTCAAGGAGCTGAGGTGTAAAACTGTAAGTGCATTGAGGGCGGACAAGGAGGCCTATGTGCGAGGAATCTGTGAGGGGGTAGAGCTGGACGAGAATCAAGCGATTCTCGTCCAGCTTACAGGGAAATTCGAGCATTGCGTTCATCCAAGCCCGTCCCTCGGTGTAGCTGGGCCGGTTACTTTGAACAGTTGTACCAGGCTGGTCTACCAGCTGTCGAGTTAGACGTCAGGGGTGTTACAATCCCAATTGCTGACCCTCCAATCAACTGTGGTCCACCTTCGTTTTTGGAAACACAGGCTGCGGTGAACCAGTTGAAATGGGGTAAATCTCCATTTCAAGGCCATCTCCACTCATGGCTCGCAGACTTCCTCTCCTGTTGCAGTCAACGTGTGGCCCTAAATTGAGTTCTTTCATCCCCTCTTCCTGTGCAGGCTGGAGTTCCTCAAGGTAGCGTTCTGGGCCCTGTTCTTTTTCTGGTTTTCATCAATGATCTCTCCGACTCTCTGGAAACCCTCTATTTCTCTTTGCCGACGACTCCACCCTCTGCCGTACCATCTGTCATCCCTCAGACCGGCAAGCAGCAGCTTCTTCACTCACTGCAGATCTGGATAAAATCACAAACTGGTCCAACACGTGGAACATGTCTTTCAATCCAGACAAATCTCACACTCTCACTATGTCTCTTTGAAAGGACCGTTTAGAAAACCCCCCCATCCACTTTCTCAACAATCCTCTGGAAGAAATCTTTTCTTTCAAGCTTCAGGGTCTCACTATCTGCCATGACCTTTCCTGAGAAAGTCACATTTCCAACCTCGCCTCAAAAGCCAGTCGCCGACTGGGAATCCTCCGTCGTGCAAAGTCCTTCCTCGGCCCTCTTGAGCTCCTGACCACTTACAAAGCTTTTGTCCGTAGCCTGATGGAGTACTGCTCTCCCCTCTGGGCTGGTGCTCCGAGCTCCCACCTTTCTCGGCTTCACGCTGTCTAAACCAGGGCATTTAAGATCATCGGCATCTCCCGCAATGAAGCCGAGTCTTTGGGCCTTTCACTCAATCACCGCAGGTTGGTCGGTGGTCTTTCTGTCTTCTACCGACTCCTCTCCAGCCTTGCCCCCCCTCCCCCGCTCTCTCTGCGATTTGTCCCCACCACATTTCCACAGGGTGCTCAAGGTCCGCCAACAACCCCCTTCTGGTAAAACTACCAAAATCACGAATCACTGCTCATCTTCACTCTTTCATTCCTCTTTTTTCCCGCCTTTGGAATAAACTTCCTCACTCTATTCTTTCCCATTCTTCCCTCCAGGCTTTCAAAACAGCTGTTCACCACCACCTCTTATCTTCCCCCCTCCAAATCACCAATCTTTTCTACCCCCGATAATCCACCCAAGCCCACTTCCTTCAATTCCCCTGCTTTCCTTCCTGAAAGTCCCTGTAATGTCCATCTTCTCTTCGCCATGTTCCCTGTCCCATCCCCATCCCTCTCCCTTCCAAAGTTCACCTAATGTGTCTGTTCCCCACTGTTTTGTCCCTTCCACTCCCACCCCTCTTGTCTCATGCCCCCTTGCTGTGAGTTGTGTGTTAGCTCTCATACGAGCCTCGACAAGGAATACAAAAAAAAAAAAAAAAGCTCCAGGGATCTGTGGCATCCATGCTGAACTTCTCAAAGCTGGTGGAAATACTGCACTCGTGTCATTGCATGCAGTTCCTTGCTCTGTCTGGAACACAAACATCATCCCAACTGAATAGAAGAGGGGCCTTGTTGTCCCTCTATGGAAAGGGAAGGGTGATCGCCAAGACTGCAACAACTACCGAGGGGTGATGCTGCTCTTAGTGCCGGGCAAGGACTTTGCTCAGATAATTCTTGATAGGGTTCGCCACCATCTGCTTGAGCACCAGCGTCCAGAGTAGTCAGGCTTTAGACCAGAGGTCAATGATTGACCATATCCTTGCTCTTCGCATCTTCACCAAACATAAACAAAAGTTTCGGTAGGGGCTGCTTGCAGCCTATGTTGATCTCTGCCAAGCGTTTGATTCAGTGAATCGCGATGCCCTCTGGAGGATTTTTGGTCTTCGTGGGGTGCTTACAAAACTGATCGATCTGACGTCTGAACTATACTCTGGTACTGAGAGTGCTGTGAGATGTGGTGGTACCATCTCTGACTTATTTCCACTTGTTACTGGAGTTTGTCAGGGGTGTTTACTGGCCCCCACACTTTTCAGCACTTGTATGGACTGGATTATCGGGATGATGTCGGAGAGATCAAGCTGCAGAGCATCGTTTGGGAACGTCAAGATCTCTGACCTTAATTTCGCAGATGATGCAGTCATCATTGCAGAGACAAAAGATATCCTTTTGGGGGCCTTCGAGGTGCTGATTGAGGAGTCAGAGCCGCTGGGATTATGGGTTTCCTGGGTCAAAACTAAGATCCAGGCTTTCAATGACATCTTGGATGCTGCTATCCTGTCTGTACCTGTTTGTGGTGAGGATGTTGAGGTCATGGAAAGATTCACTTACCTTGGCAGTGATATTCATGTCTCTACTGGCTGTCAGTCAGAGGTCAACAGACGTCTGGGTCAGGCCTGTGGAGTCATGGATTTACTGGATCATTGAGTGTGGCGCTGCCGGTACCTGTGTGGGAGGATGAAAGTTCGAGTCTTCAGGTCTTTGGTGCTTCCAGTCTTGCTCTATGAATATGAGACTTGGACTCTGACCGGGGATCTGAGATGGAGACTTAATTCCTATGGTACCAGGTCTCTTTGGAGAGTCCTTAGCTATCGCTGGTTGGACTTTGTGTCCAACGAGAGGTTGCTGAGAGACTTAAATAGGATTTGTTACCTGCGTAGTCCGTGAGTATCCGCTGTGGCTGTATGTACACGTGGCTCGTTTTCCCGACGCTGATCCTGCTCACCAGATTCTCTCAGCGAGGGAGCCTCGCGAGTGGATGTGGCCAATGGGCCGACCACGTACCTCGTGGTTACAACAGGTTGATCAGCATCTCAAGGAGATGGGGTTGAGACAGGCATCTGCCTGGGGGATGGCCAAACGGAGGCCCCTGAGTATCGCCGGAAAGTGGACGCAGCGATGCGATATTATGGTGCATGCTTCCATACCTGACCTGACCTGGTATCACTAATTTGTGAGGCTTTGCTCCAGGAGAAGTGGAGGGCAGACAACCCAAACAAACCCACAATCTGCCCCAGTCAGACCATACTACGCACACATACTGGTGAACCTGTGGATATTGTGGGAGAATGTGAAGTCGCTGTGAGGTATGGCACACAGAAGGCAGAGTTGACCTAAATGGTGGTGAGAGGTTCAGGGCCCAGTCTGCTGGGACGGGATTGGCTCCGAGCAATCCGGTTGAATCGGTAGGAGGTGAACAACCTTAATGCCAGTGATCAATTGAGGAAACTCCTTAAGGACTATGGAGATCTTTTCGCATTGGAGCTGGGAAAACTGAAAGGAATGGAGGTGGAGCTAGATATTGACCAAAATGCAATTCCTGTTTGTGAAAGCCCACCTGATACCATTTTCGCTGAGAGACGAGGTAGATCAGGAGTTGGATCAGTTGTAAAGGCTGGGATCATAGAACCTGTACAATTTTCTCATTGGGCAGCTCCGATCGTTCTGGTTATGAAAGGAGATGGCTCAGTTCGGATATGCAGAGATTATTAGGTTACAGTCAATCCGGCAGCCCTCTCAGACACTTACTCCATTCCGCGCATTGATGAGTTGTTCACAAAACTTTCTGGGGAGAAACTCTTCACAAAGCTAGACTTCAGCCATGCCTACCAGCAGTTGGTTTTGTCAAAAACTTCGCGTGAATTTGTCACAATAAACACACATCGGGGATTGTTCCGATACACACGCTTACCACTTGGCGTGTCAAAGGCGCCATCTGTGTTCCAACGCACAATGGAAAATTTGCTGGTGGGGATTCCAGGAGTCGTGGTCGACCTTGATGATTTGTTTGTAACGGGAGATTCCATTAGCACCCATCTTTGCAACCTTAAGAGTGTCTTGAAGAAGTTGCAAGATGCAGGATTACGATTACAGTGACATAAATGCGTTTTTCTTGCTGCTGAAGTCACATACCTCAGCCACAAGTTAACTGTGAACGGGATACAGCCAACGGATGAGAAGGTCAGGGTGATCACCGAGGCACCGGCACCAAAGAATGTAAACGAACTGAAATCCTTCTTAGGGCTACTGAACTACGAACAAGCATATGGTCAGATTAACTGATTGGGGCAGAAGAAGAACAGCAGACATTTACAGGGAAATTCGTCAAAATCAAATCCAGAAGAGATGGAGTACCATTGACTGAGATCTGGATCGGGAAATTGACAGATTGTGTCAGTCCCAAAGAGTTGCAGAACACCTTTGCTGAAGTGCCAAGGCAGGTGAGAGAGGTACCCACATTCAGCCAACTGGCATGATGACAATTTAAGTCACCACATTTGAGGAAGAGAGTTGGGATGAGTGGATAGAAGGTGGTTCATGTTTTCGGCGAGCAAGATGTAAATGGAGTTCCCACTGTTTGGTGGATGGGACAACACACATAAAAACAAGAGGTGGGAGCGGAGGGAAGCAGTAGCCAGAGGTATTCTTGGGAGTGTGGAGGAGTGAGGGTACTGCATGAAAAGTGAGGAATAGAGTTTTTGATGACGAGAGCAACTCCGCCGCCAGGACGAGGTTCAGGTCTATCATACCGGAGGAGGGAGTAACCAGGGAGAGAAACTAAGGAGTTAGAGATGTCTTGAAGGAGGAAAGTTTCTGTTAAGCCGATCATGTCTGGTTTGTCAATGGCAACCTGTATGGAGAGATGTCAGTCAGGTTAGAGCGAATGCCCAGGATGATTGAGGTCCACACTGTTAAAGAAGAGGGAGGTAGGGGGAGGATTTGGGTGCAGCGAACGGGAGGAGGGTAGGACGAGGGAGGAGAGGGGGAGGTCGGGAGAGGGGGAGGTCGGGAGAGTTGTTGACAAGGGGGAGAGAGGAGATTGCAGAAGAGCTAGGGGAGAGGGCCGGATGGGGAGGACAAAAGATGAGGTGGTGATGGGATGAGGCACAGTGGGGAGTAATAAGAGAGGGAAGGAGGAGATTGGAGGAATGAGTTCCGGAAGAGAGAGGGTGGGGGAAGGAGGCAGCTGATTTGAGAAGGAGGGGTGAGGGAAAGTTTGAGAGTGAAGGGAGATGATGAGAGCGGGTACAGCCATGGGGGAGGAGGGAGAAGGGAGGGGTGGGGAGAGGGGAAGGATGAGGTTGGGTAGTGGTATTATAAAGATGGGAGCGGGCAGGGGGAGGAACAAGATTTGAGGAGTGGGAGGTGTGATGAGGAAATTTGACACGGGATGGAAGAAAGATCGAGGAGGAGGAGGAGGAGGAGGAGGAGAAGGAGAAGAAGAAGAAGAAGAAGGAGAAGGAGGAGAAGAAGAAGAAGAAGGAGGAGAAGGAGAAGGAAAAGAAGTAGAATAAGGAGGAGAAGGAGGAGGGGAAGAAGGAGAAGAAGAGAAGGAGGAGAAGACAGTTCAAAGGGAGTTGAAACATTGTAAAAGAACGTTTTTTGTTTTTTTTTGAAGATTGGTCAGAGGGGGGCAGAGTTAAGGAAAAGTGAGAAGAAAAGAGCATGAAGGTGTGTGGTGAGTACCTTCACAATCAAAATGGGATTGGAAAGGTGCATTGGCAAAGAAGAGAAGCAAGAGGAGGTCGAGGAAGTTACATTAATGGTTATGGGAGGTATAAAGTGAGAAGGGAAAATGAATATATATGGAACCACTGTCTGTTACCTCTCAGTGCTGGGGAGTGACAGTTCACAGAACCGTCACACAACATCGTCCTTCCCTGATTAAAGTTGCCCAAAGTTTATCCCAACTTTTTAAAGCCAGAAAATGTATGCAACTCAGCAGAAATAAATGGAGTGTGTTTGATGATTCAAAAGGCATCATTATACCCATGCCATTAGCACTTATTTAGTGAAGTCAAATGCCAAGCAAGTATTCTGAAAATATTTTTAAAAATTGTTCAGCAAGTGCAATGACGAAGGAAATCCCTTAAATTTTACAAATGTCATACAAGGTAAGGTATGTGTTGACTCTGGAGGAAAGTTGTGATTGGGTGGTAGAGTATGTTGAGGTTGGGTGTGAGGTTGGGGGAGTGCATTGTAAGACTATACAATCTGTACATCAATGGTTTTACTTTGCGTGAACGAGAAGTGCAGGCATCCAGTATATTTGCAGCTTCCATCTTCCCTTGGCGTTTGTATAGGGCGCTCAGGTTTCGCAGAGTACTTGCCAATGTCGAACTGCAAAATGAAGGACAATTGGTGGGAGCTGGAGGTTCATGTAGTGGATTAAAAGCCAAAATAATCCTTCCCTCATCCTCTCTACATTCTTCGGATCACAGAGAAACTTGGACACATTGCATACAGAAGTGCACGAGGACAGAGAAAGTACGTCACTGTACTTTTACACGAATTATAAGGACTTTAGACAATAGAATAATCAACATTATGTGATTGGAGCTTGGGATCCCAGCATTATGCACTGTGCTCAGATAAAGAATGCCAAACAGTCCAAAGGGTTCATTCTACTTGTGGCTCAACGATCACTTATACTGATTCTAATGTAACATACTCTGTTGCAGAGTGTCAGTGCTGCAAAAGCAGTTTCTTGGCAAAGGTTACACTGGGGTGGTTTTTCATTGCTTTCCCAGAATTAGTTAGGGTCGAGAATTTGGTGAGGTTGCACCGTGGGATCTTTAACATCCACCAACTAGAGAGTTCATAGAACATAATACCCCATGCATTGTTCAAGTATAATCAGTTTTAATAAAATAATTAATTTAAAGATCATTAAAAAAAACAAATATACAGAAGTTCAGCACTACTGAAGCAGTCTTATCTACCACCCATATACACTGTAATAAGACGACATTGAGTCACAGTTTAGGAGATGGAGGCTTAATTGATCACCATAGAATGCAGCGTCAATCGGCATCGTACATAGCCATATCTGCGGCCTCTTCTTCACCCCGTTACAGCACCCTCTCACATCCAAGCCATGCCCACTTACCAGGAGCTGTACTTGACAGCTCCTGTTGCATACACGACCCCATATAACTTGTCTGCAAAACAGTATGGAAAGTACTACAAAACTGGAGGTTCTTGAAAGTATTATGATGGTGATTTGTGTTCTTTCAAGTATATAACTCAATTTAAATAAAGGTTTAAAGGCACATAAATAAATCAATTCAGATTTTACCAGCATTTTACTCAGTGTATATTTCACCACCCTATTTACCACGCTACATTAATTATACGTGCCTGTAGTTTGTGTCCTTTATAACATTGTTAAAAACAGTAAATTTCCCATTTAGAATGATTTTCAATTTTGTTTGACTGCCAGGCAGACAGACAGAGTAAAAGTATTATATCACTCCCTTCTGCGCATGTGCAATTGGGACGAATTCAGAGCCAAAGTACTGCAAAACGGCAAACTTGTCTTCCAATTCAAAATATAACATTCTATTTAAATAAGTTGTTCTTCAATCATCAACTGAAAACAGACAAATGGCCAATTGCTTAACCATGCCTTTCGCTTCACATGTGTGGGGTAACTAATGCCAGGAGATGGGTCCCCCATTTAAAGTCCATCCGGAGGACGGCACACACACTGATGAATAATCATCCTGCCTGTGAAACAACGGGAGGACAGTTTATAGCTGGGCCGGAAATAAAACCCGGAGTGGACAGCTTAGGGGTGAGTGTGCTTACCTCTATGCCATCCTGCTAGCCTTCAGATTTACTTCTTCGACAAAATATTTCAATTATCAACCATGCCTTCGTGTGACAGTGCAGATCTTGATAAACCAAAATAAAAATGAACATATGAGGCTTGAGGCCAATGTTTGTGTCGACCTTTATTTGCATGGAGTAAAAACGATTTGTTCTCAACTTGTGCAGTCAAACATTAGATGCAGACCTCTGTTTGGCAGGAGAGTTGTGCTGCAGTCCATTTTATTGCCTGATAATACAGGTTTGCAATATTTTGGCTTTTAACTGGCAAGGCTAAATATTTTTGGGGTTTCTGGTACATATTAAAATCAGACAAAATGAAAACAAAGCAGAAAAACACTTAACAAGTGACTTACTTGTCCAGTTTGTTGCTCTTGTACCAACTGCCATAATCGGTGTGAGGAATCCCATCCTTACTCTGGCCCTAGTCGGAAGAGGGATTTTGAAAGTGTTCATTGTGAAGAGTTGGATGTTAATGTGTGGTGGAGTGACAGAAAAAGGAATTGGAAACTAAACGTAGTTTGTTTCATTGATGTAGCACAACCTACCTTGTTCAGTTCTCGTTCTTCTGCATGCATCCATATTGGTTGGTTTTCACCTGTGCAGACAACAATCACCTTTCAGAAACTTGTGCATAGGAGCCAAAAGGTAGGATCAGGTGGGATTGCAAATTGAACCTCCTTTGCTTCAGCTTTGTCACAGCTGTTGGGTGAGATTTCCTTTATGTGGAATATCAAAATGCAATCCAAAAGCCTCACATTAATGCCTTGGTTAAAAATTGTATCCCGAGACATTCTTATTTTCCAAAAGCATTCTTGCATGATTTTTGCTCGACATCAGCCAGTTGGAAATTTTATGCTTGCACCCAACCGTAAAGGATTTATGAACCGTTTTGGAATTTATGCAGGAATGTAGAGGTAAGGGTCCGTTGTGTCAAGTCGTCAAGTTTCAAAAAGGTACCTGAGAGATTGGTTATATGTGGAGAAATATTATCGTGTCCAGTGGGGTCTGCCTCTACCTGGACGGAGGGCCAAAGAGTTCTCTTGGAGGCTTACAGCTAAGATTCTCGGAGATTATGGCGAGCGCGGGAAGGAAAGGGCAGCAAAGGACGGAGGCACACAGGTTGTACTCGAACCCACATCAGATACACGGACATCAGCAAATTTTAAAAAATAATGATTTCATAAACGGAAAAATCAAGTTATAATGGAACAAATCAAGACATGAGGTAACCTAAATCTAATTTTGAGGCACCTCCACAAAGACTTAAATACAGACAAGGGGACAGAATAAAACAAAGAAAAATCCCTCCTTTATTTTGGCACTTAGCTTCGGGTCCAGGAGTGAGTTTCAGTAGCTTGAAAGTCACCAAACCACTTCATCACTGTGCAGGAAGATGCACCCAAAATGGCATGTCACCGCTCTCTGGGCGGGCAAACGTACTAGAGGTAATTCGGGCTACGATATTTGATGCCAGGGCTCAGAGACCGCCATGCAGATTTTTGCATCGATCGTCCTCACCGTCTCTTTCCCCCGATAGCTTGACACGAGGCTTCGAGGCTGGTCCCACACGATTCAGCCCAACAGTCGATGACTAGCGTCTTGCTCCGTCACGTGGGCAAATTCACAGCAGGACACAAGAATTGCTGCTGTATTTTGTCGTGTCCAGACGTAGCCAGCCAGTGAGACCCTTCCACTCAATTGCATCCTTTCATCAATGTCCTCCTCGTTCTCCTTTCAGAACACCGATTCTATCTCAATCTAGGTCTGGCCGCCACAAACAGCGCAAGCGTGTTCTCTTTTCCCGCAATGAGCAGCTTCCCCGTTTTCTTCCAGAGATGCGCTCTTCTTCCTCTTACTAACGTCAAGCCAATCATTCATCCACTCCAGGGGTGTGGTTCGGCAGGGTAACCCCTGGAGGCAGGCTTTCTGCCTGTTTGGACGTTCTCGGTAGTTGTTGTTTTAGGGACGGTATCCCCTTTATCGCCAGTCTTGAAATACAAAAACATAGGGAAAAGATCACAGGGGCAATTACAAACTGGGAGAAATTATCCTTAATCTCTGCCTAATTACCACAGCACCACCCCCCCCCCCCCAAGTGGTGATAAGTAACACTTAAGCTCACAGTTTCCACAATTAATTTGCATCAAGATGTCTCTTAAATGTCCACGGACCAAGCAACTTGATACAGTCCGATCTCTCCTGTGAAATTCCTCCATTTACCCCACAAACATAATACCATGGAAACCTGACATTTATGCATTCGACATTTGCAGACCCCGCATATTCGCCATTTATAAAATGAGACCTGCTTCTACATTTATGGCCACTGTGAATTGGCTATTTGTAGTTTTTGTGGGCACAAAAACCATCTCCCACCAGCCACGCACATAAAACAGTTCTAAAACCATCTCCCACCAGCCACACATAAACCACCTTCAGCCACACCTACACAATATTCCACCAGCCTCACATGTAAACAGTTCTAAACCCATCTCTCACCAACCATGCATAAAACACCTTCATGTGCGCATAAACAATTACCCACCAGGCACACGCAAAATACAGCTCGAAAACCATCTCGTACCAATTGCACAAAAAGCACGTCAACATGCGCATAAACCATTCGCCGCAAACAGGTCACCCCACCCACCACTCCTCGATCTACCCACAATTCCTGCATGGCTACTTATGTGCAGCGTGTCAGGTCAGGTGAGGTCAGGTCAGGTATGGAAGCATGCGCCAGAGCAGCAAATCGCTGCGTCCACTTTCCGCCAGAACTCAAGGGGCCTCCGTCTTGCCATCCCCCAAGCAGATGCTTGGCCAATCCCCATCTCAAGGAGATGCTGATAAACCTGCTGCAAACACGAGGCACATGGTCAGCCCATTGGCATCTTCCACGCACGAGGGTCCCGTGCCAAGAGAATCTGGTGAGCAGGATTAGCATTAGGAGAAAACGAGCCACATGTCCATACAGCCGCAGCTGATGCTCACAGACTATGCAGGTAACAAATCTCATTTGCGTCTATCTCAGCAACCGCTCGTTGGACACAAAGTCCGACCAACGATAGTTAAGGTTTCTCCGAAGAGACCTGGTACCAAGGGAATTAAGTCTCCGTATCAGATCTCTGGTCAAAGTCCAAGTCTCACATCCGCAGAGCAAGACTGGAAGCACAAAGGACCTGAAGACTCAGACTTTCATCGTTCTCCATAGGTACCAACAGTGCCACACCCCATGATCCAGTGAATCCATGACTCCCCAGTCCCAACCCAGACGTTGATTAACCTCTGACTCACAGCCAGCAGAGACATGAATCTCTCCTTGACCTCAACATCCTCACTACAAACAGGTACAGACAAGATAGCAGCATCGAAGATGTCATTGAAAGCCTGGATCTTTGTTTTGACCCAGGAAAACCATAATCCCAGTGGCTCAGACTCCTCATTCTGCATCTCGAGGGCACCCAAAAGAATATCCAGTCTCCGCAAAGATGACTGCATCATCTGCAAAATCAAGGTCAGAGATCTTGACATTCCCAAACAATGCACCGCAGCTTGACCTCTCCGACATCCTCCCCAGAATCCACTCCATACAAACACTGAAAAGTGTGGGGGAAAAGTACACACCCCTGACAAACTCCAGTATCAACTGGAAATAAGTCAGAGATGGCACCACCACATCTCACAGCACTGTCAGTACCAGAGTATAGGTCAGACATCAGATTGATCAGCTTTGGTGGGACCCCACGAAGACTAAGAATCCTCCAGAGGGCATCCCGATTCATTGAATCAAATGCTTTGCAGAGATAAACAAAGGCTGAAGCAGCCCCTACCAAAACTTTTGTCTGTGCTTGGTCAGGTGAGGACCCAAAGGACAAGGATTCGGTCAGTCATTGACCTCTTTGGTGTAAAGACTGACTGCTCTGGGCATTGGTGCTCAAGCAGATGGTGGCAAACCCGATGAAGAATTATCCGAGCAAAGACCTTGCCCGGCACTCAGAGCAGCATCACTCTCGGTAGTTGTTGCCGTCCTGGCGATCATCCTTCCCTTTCCAGAGAGGGACAACAAGGCCCCTCTTCCAGTCAGTTGGGATGATGCCTGTGTTCCAGGCAGAGCACAGAACTGCATGCAATAACACGAGTGCAGCATTTCAACCAGCCTTGAGAAGTTCAGCATGGATGCCACAAACCACAGGAGCTTTACACCATTTCAACTGGTTCACCACAGCCTGTGTTTCCACAAAAGAAGGTGGATCACAGTTGATTGGAGGGATGGCAACATCCCTGACATCCAAATCAACAGCTGGTGGATGTGCCTGGTCATCACTTCTGACTCCTTTGTCAAGAGCCCTCCACCCTCCGCTCTAACTGCAATACATGGAGGGATGGGCTTGGAGGAACGCAACACGCGAATTCCCCTGAAAGCAAGACGAGAATCACTTGACCACAGTTGATGCTCTACTCCCTCACAGATTCTTTGCATATCGGCCTCCTTGTCCACCCTCAGCGCACGTACAGTTTTACGCCTCAACTCCCTGAACACCTCAGTTCTGGCATTACGCTTGGCACTGCGACTTGAGTCAATGGTATCCAGTGACCCTTGAGAGACAAAAATATTCTTCATCCTCTGGTGAGTTCCAACACATCCACCGGCAACGTCAAGGGTGGTGGTCTTGAAGGCACTCCACAACTTTTCAGGATTCCCCAAAGCAGTCAAGACCCCCAAAATCCCCACTCAGCCTGTTCGCAAACTCCTCAGCTTCCCTGTCATCATTGAGCTTGCCAACATCCAGCCTTGGCTGTGATGTTACCATTCTCCCAGATTTAAGCTGCAACTTCAGAGTTGCTACTATAAGTCTGTGGTTGGTATTGAGGAATTGAGCATGCTGGTAGACCCTGCAGTTCTGGATCATCCTCCAACGACCATCAACGAGCATGTGGTCAATCTCCTTTGCCACACCACCAGCATCGGAATACCAAGTCCAGTGATGAGCCTGTGGGCGCTGAAACCATGATCCAGCCACATTAATTCCATGACTTCTTGCAAAGTCAAGGAACTTGGTACTATTCTGGTTCACAGTTACGCCTCAACTCCCTGAACACCTCAGTTCTGGCATTACGCTTGGCACTGCGACTTGAGTCAATGGTATCCAGTGTCCCATGGGGACAAACACATGTTTCATCACTATCCCTGTCAGCTCCAGTCGATGCAATATTATCCCCCAAGACGAGAAGACTCTCGCCTGGGGCACTGATCAACCACAGACTCGAGCGTGGCACAGAATGCATCCTTCACAGTGAAGTCACTCACCTCAGTCAAAGCATACACAGCAAAAACAGCCACTATCCGGTGTCGAACCTCAGAGAGAGTTGCAATACCAATGTTCAAATGTTTGAGTTCAGATGACAACAGACACAGGTGATCATCCTCTCTTAGGGATAGGACATTCCAGGCACCCACCTGAAGGGACCGCCTCAGGTTAACCCAAGGAGACTGCCGTCTGGTGGACGACACCTCAGCACACACTACCGCAATTTGATCCAGGAAGGTTATCCCATGGTTTTCCTACCGTCATCAAAGAGGAGGGGTCCGGAAGGATTTGCCCCAATCCCGTCATACGTCGAGCTGCCCTGTGGAGGGCAGCTACACAGGAGGTACTCCCACAGAGTGGGTTTTCAATTTTCTTTGCGGTTTTCTTGTGTTTTGCGGAGTGAAGGGTTTTTACGGTTGCCGGAGTGCAAATCCTGCCACCAACCTCCTCAAAAAAGTAATCCAACTGCAGGAGGATGTCCGCAGACACAGTTGGGCACGAGATATGAATGGTCGTTGGCTCACAAGGAGCTCCTCCGCCCTTTGACAGGTTTTGTTTTTAATCCTGCTGGGTGTCCATATCATACACCTTCCTCACAAGAAAAGCTGGTAGGGGAGACAGTTTAGTCGCCGACAACCTGACTAAGTGTGTCTTGGGTCTTATTCTTTCTTCTCGTCCCGCTGCATTGGCCTGCTGTGATTCCTCACGCTCGTGGACTTTTTGCACTCATTGTTCGATCAGGGTCCTAAGTGCAAGAAATACTTTATTCTCTGCAGACCTGGATAAAATCACAAGCTGGTCAAACACTTGGAATATGTCTTTCAATCCTGACAAATCTCACACCCTCACCCCGTCTCTCCGAAAAGACCGTCTGGAAAACCACCCCATCGACTTTCTCAACAATCCCATTGAAGAAGTCCTTTCATTCAAGCTTTTGGGTCTCACAATCTGCCACAATCTTTCCTGGGAAAGCCACATCTCCAAGTTGGCCTCCAAAGCCAGTCGCCAACTGGGCATCCTATGTCATGCAAAATCCTTCCTTGACACACCTGAGCTTCGAACCACTTACAAAGCTTTCATCCGCAGTTTGATGGAGTACTGCTCCTCCTCCATCTGGGGTAGTGCTCCTGCTTCACACCTAGTTTGACCATGTTGTGGAAACCATGGCTTTTAGGATCAATGGTATCTCCCACAATGAAGCTGAGTCTTTGGGTCTCTCAGTCTCTCACCGGAAGCAGGTCGGTGGTCTTTCTGTCTTCTACCGTCTCCTTTCTGGCCTTGCCCTCCCTGCTCTGTCTGTGATCTGTCCTCCCTACATTTCCTCAGGGAGCTAAAGGACCACCAAAAAACCCCTTCTGGTGAAACTGCCAAAATCAAGAATCACTGCTCACCTTCACTCTTTCATTCCTTTTTCCCACCTCTTTAACAAACTCCAACACTCTCTTCAATCCCACTTTTCCCTTCAAGTCTTCAAAATAGCTGTTCACCACCATCTCATATCTTCCCCTATTCAAAATCGTGAACTATACGATCCCCGTTAAACCGCCCCAAACCCGACTCCTTCAAATTTCCTGTTTTCCTTCCTGAAACTCCCTGTAGTACCCCATGTTTACCCCGTGTACCCCGCCCCACCCCTCTCCCTTCCACAGATCTCCTATTGTCTCTGTTGCCCACTATTTTGTGCTTCCCTCTCCCACCCTCTTGTCTCCTGCCTTGCTATACGTTTCTGTGTATTAGCTCTTACATGAGCCTCGACATAGTATACCAAAAACAAAAGAAATACCGATACAAGCAATCAACAGGCCAACAACAGGACAACAACAGGCTGCTTGCTATGCATACCCTCAATGTTTCCAAACGTTTTCTCATGCATACTGGTGAGAACCTCTTTGTAGAGAATTTCTGCCTCCTTGTACTTTCCCTGCTTCAGGTAACAAGATGCCTAAAAGAGAGATGGGGAAGACAAAAGTACATGACAGTGACTTGCAAGGATTACATCTCTATGCTATGGAAAAGATAGTGCGTCGAGTTAGAAAGCATCCATGGAAGTGTGTTTTGTACGAGATTGTTCTTTGTCTTCGCCACATTGGGGTCATCGGAAGTTAGTTGGGCTTCGTAGATGTCCAGCGCACGCTTGTAATAGTGTTCCACCTCTGGAAACTTGCTTTGGTTGAGGCAAAGAAGTGCCAGATTGTTCAACTGCTTTGCCACATCTGGTTGATCTTTGCCAAGAACCTACAGAAACAAGGATGAAGAACCAAAACAATTCTGATGAACAGAATGTCTCAAGCTGTCATTTATTTCACTCAAAACCTCATTTATTGAGGTGCATTGCAAGATTGTAAATGTTGTGGTTGATTAGCAAGAAATGACAAAAGACGTATTAAAAAAAATGAGGCCATCAATCCTACGACACCGTTTTATGTTCAGTCCCCATAAAATGGTAGGGATAGCAATGTCTGGAAAGGCAGCAGCATACTCACAGCATCCAAAGTTTCAATCAGAACTATTGATGTAAGATTACAGCCTTTACACACCACACAAACACACCAGCACACAAAACAAGCCCTGGAGAGAGTCTGCAATCTCCGATTGCTCTGCCTAGTTTGTAATTGGTTGGTAACCGTACACGTTTATCGACAAGTCATAACGTGGCATTTAAAAACATGGTGAAAAGAAAAAAAAACAATAGTGATGAAACAGAAAACACTTCTAATCTTTATATTTTTGTTAAAGTGGCAATGGCAAATATGTTGCTATTGTTGTATATGTTGTTGCAATATGCTATGCATATGTTGTTGCAATAATGTTACAATAATGTCAGGCTTACGAAAAACGAAAAAGCATACAGTGTCAGAATGAGTCAGTATGTTGTTTTGTCAAGTACCTACTTGTAAAGCTGTTTTTAAAAAGTGTAATTCCTCTCGATATTTGTGTTGTGAAGTTTTTAGACCTTGTGAAACTTTTGTTTGTCATATGACAGGTTAGACTTTTGTTGTTGATTGTGAATGTTTGTTGGGATGGAAATGTTGTTGTTGTTGTTCATCTTTCGGCTGCTCCCGTGAGGGGTTGCCACAGCGGATCATCAGTTATGATCCGCATACTGATTTGGCACAGGTTTTACGCCGGATGCCCTTCCTGACGCAACCCTGGTCGCCTCTTACGACACAGGGATCAGGATTTGGGTTTCGCCATGATTCCGGGCTGCTCTACACCCTACCCAGTGCAGAGCCCCCGTCCTCAAGCGATCCTCCAACCCAAGCCTCAGAGTAGCCGGATTACAGGCGCACGCCACTACGCCCGGTTGTTTGTTGGGATGGAAATCAAAGTACATTATTTATCTTCTCACTTATGGAGATTATGGATTGCAATATGTTGGTAAACATTCTCAATATTTACATCAACATTTGAAGAGAGAAAGGTCTGCTGTATTATCTGGTATCAAGACATATTTATATAATCATGTCAATGAAGTTGGGCATGATTTTAGCAGTTGTTTTATTCAAATTATCGACTCAGATCATGTTAATGATTTTGATAATAAAGAGGAGTGTAATGTTGAGGTAGGACGCAAAGAGGACTTTTGGATCAGGACACTATGTGCGATCTATCCTTTGGGCCTTAATGACAGGGGACAAGGACCTGAGTCAGTTTTTCAAGGTAATATTTTCGGTAATATCTATCTATAATTCCAGCAATCTCTGTGTGTGTCTGGTTTGTGTGTGTGACCGCTGTTTCCCGATAACCACTGGTCCGATCTAATTGAAACTTGCCAAGGTATATTGCTGGGGACCTGAGGATGTGCCTTTTCAAGGTTTGATATTAATCGGACAAGTGCTTCCCAAGTTATGGCCATTTATTTACCAACCAATGGGAAGACACGTTGTTGCGTGGGCGTGGCCGATGGGGAAGGGAACCTCAGCCGCGTTCCCCATTACGGTTACAACGTACGGGCTTCCGGAGAGTGATGACTTCGTGTATTCTAATAATTTCTCGATTTCTTATGCGCATTTATAGATAAACACAATGGCCCAAGTTATGATCGTTTTCATATTAGACGGTGTATAAATTTCGGGAACATCAGAGTGCTGGTATGCTCCGAACCAGGAAGTACATTTTTTCTCTCTCTTCTCTTCTCTTTTTCTTTGCCACGACATTGCGAAAAGGTAAAATACGTTGGTGCTAATTGAATAATTGGGTATTAAAAATAAATTGCGAATAATCGTAACTGCGAATAATATCGAACTTCCGGGTCACGCACGTACGGGCACGTGAGAGCGAAGAAACGGCCTGTGTGGTTTATTTATTTATTATTATTATTATTTTTTACGGGCATGTACTAGTAATTAGAAATGAACAGAAGAGAACCAACATCATAAATATATGTGGAAAAATTATGGGCCCAGACCAGAAATCAAACCTAAGTCCTCTGGCAAACCATAGCAGTGCTCTGCCATCTGAGCTATCTGGGCTGAGCAACGCAATTCTTCCACATATACAAGTCCACATATATTTATGATGTTGGTTCTATCATGTTCATTTGTAATTGTAATACTACGCCCCCGTGGTGTTTATTAGCAGACATGGATGTGTTGCCCCACAGGGGAAGACCCTCTCGTGAGCAGGCCCTCACTGCTCCTTTGGTTGGCAGCGAGTGCCCCGGAAGCAGTGGGGGAAAGAGAGTGGCACTTGTCTATATACTCTTCATTATCTTAAATACCTACGTCACTGAATAAATATATCGATCAACTTGAACAAAGTTCAAGCCCCACCTGCCTGCGTTTGACCCCACGTTGTCATGCGGTGCCTTGGGTGGTGGCTCATCCGCTGAAAATATGCACTTTTTTTTCCCCCGACGTTTCCCCTTTTTGTTTGATCTGCTTTCATTTTATGACCAGTCACTTCAACATCTTGCTTCATGTAAAAAATTAAACGTTTTGGTTTCCTAAAGTTTCTTCATCCATTTTGTTGGAGTGCTTGCTTGAGCGCTTAAGCCACTTGGCGAGCACTCTTCAAACTTTGACCTCTACAAGCGTCCATGGCAATACCGCAGCTAGTTCTCAATCTCTGGAGTTAGGAAGGCAAAATAAATTAGAGGATTAGAATGAGTAAAAAATATTTTCAGTGGTTACAAAGCAATGAATCACCAAATCATGGCAGGATAAACGAGAGGTACATACACTCACTCTAGAATGTATAGCCTGCGTTTGAATCCCAACCTATCTATAAATTGTCATCCCAGTGTTTTACAGGCTGGGTGATCCAATGTGTGTGCCGTCGCTTGGATGGATGTTAAGCTGGGCGTCAAATCTGACAGAATCCTCCCTCTCCCTCTCTCCAACCCTCTCCCGATCTCACCCCTGTTCCTCCCTCTCCCCCGCCTCTCTCACCAAACCGTCTCCCCCGCCTCTCTCACCCAACCCTCTCCCCCTCTCTCCCAAATCTATATCTCTATGCATATCACCATGTACATATATATCTATATCTATATCTATATCTATATCTATATATATATATATATATATATATATATATATATATATCTCTATCTCTATCTCTATCTCTATCTCTATTTCTATCTCTCTCTCACTCTATCTCTCTCTCTCTCTTTCTCTCTCTCTCTCTCTCTATCTCTCTCTCTCTCTCTCTCTCTCTATATATCTATATCTCTCTCTCTCTCACTCTCTCTCTCTCTCTCTCTCTCTCTCTCTCTCTCTCTCTCTCTCTCTCTCTCTCTCTCTCTCTCTCTCTCTCTCTCTCTCTCTCTCTCTCTCTCTCTCTCTCTCTCTCTCTCTCTCTCTCTCTCCCCCCCTCCCTCCCTGTTCCTATCAGTGTCCATTGTGCTGAAAAGTTATTGTGCACTTATTTTGTCTATTTACTCTTCATTACTTTAAATACCTCCATCAGATCCCCCCATAATCACCTCCTTTCTTATGTAAAATCCAGATTATTAAGAAGCATACTGAATCATGAAAAAGAACAGCACATGATAGCTGCAGGAATTGTATTCACAAAGATTGAGCACTAAAACGAGTTTTCAATACTGGGGATAGATCAGAACTCACCTGCACACCTGAAGTTTTGTGACACGCTTGCCATGATTAAACTTTAATGCAATCTTCCCTCCCCCAACCTTGCCATTAAGTGCAGTCCCCACCTTTTCTCGTATTTCCAAAGCTCTTTTGCACAGTGGTTCTGCTTCCTTGTATTTTCCACGCTTGCCATACAAAACTGCCAGGTTATTTAGAGTTGCTGCCACCTGACAGGGAAAGCAAGATGGTATATCAAAAAGTTCAGGGTCTGGCTATGACACAACAAAGAGAAATTTTCAGTTGGTAGGCCATGGCTTAGCATGGTGCAATAGAAATAATAACAAGAGCAAGAATTGCTTTGCAATATATGTCCCCTACTGATGTGATATTTTCTAAGTCCAAAAAAGGCATAGCATCACTGAAAAATTAACGAAACACCCTGAAACTCGAACTTGTTCTGTAACTTATCATAATAAAGCCATGCACCAAGTTTCAGTTGAATATGTTAAAGGTTTGGGGAAAGAGTCTGAAAAACCACAGGTGGGACAGATAGATGGACGAACAGACGGACACCAAATCTAGAGTTCCCTCCAGTGAAACCGGTAGAGGACAAATTAGAGGAATAGCGAATGTGAGTATGGTTGTGGCAGGAGCACTGGACTGACATTTTAGAGGTAACAGTATTCTCTTAAGGGAGTAGTATTGAAGATTTGGTTTCTTAGTTTGTCTCAGAATGATCACAATGATCAAATTGCTCTCTGATTGTTAATTAAAACTTGATGAGTCATTCACAACTTTTAGGGTTGTGCCTTCCCCACTTCATCTGGTCTGCATGAGTTATAACTTCTTCTTCATGCCCTGATGGTAACTTGAGATGAGTATTAAAATATTGCCTGTAAGAAGGCAGCAGCACCACTCACAAAAAAGCAAAGAGAAAGAAAGAGAAAGAAAGAGAATGAAGAGGTGACACTCACAGCTGGGTGGTCTCGACCTAGTGTCTTCTCCCTGATGGCCAGAGCATCATTTAGCAAGTTCCCAGCCTCTTTGTACTTGTTCTGATCCCTGGCACAGCACAGGTACTATTGCCCATGTAGTAATTACTAGCATGTACAAATTACTGGCATGATGATACAGCATTAAATGTTATAAACCATAAAGCTTCAAACAATCATCTTCAGACAACATTAATTTCCCACATTTTGACTAATATTTCTTTGAAAAATTGGTGAAAACACATTTAGTTATTTTAGAGCTGATTTACTTCCAGCTGGTCCTCTGACAGTACATATTTGCACTTTCATCAAACATAATTTGTTTGGAGGATACCCAATAGCATCTGCAAGAGCACAACCTGTAGACAAGTGCAAGAATGTTGAGCATGGTGGCAACATCTGGATGATCATGCCCTGAGGTCCTCTCTAGGTCATCCAAGGCTTGCTTGCAGAGTGGAACAGCCACCTCGTAGCGGCCTTGCGATGCATACTGAATTACGAGGTTATGCAATGTGCGTAGACGTGCTGGAACCTCATAGCCACCCTGCTGAGCCGCCACTGCACCAGCCATGGCACTTGACTTCCCAGTGCAAGACCGAGTGGCTGCAGGAACAGAAAATGCACAGAGAAAGTGCGAGTCCTGTCTAGTACCACAGACCAGCACACCAAATTGTGCAATGTTTGACTAAAATTACAACAATTTACCACTGTCAACCACTCTTGGACCACTATTTGGATTTACAGCTTCCTTCGCTTAACAAAATGGCCCTCCCAATACTTTAGAACGGATGCCAACACGCTCATACATTTCACTAAGATTCCATCACATTGATTGAAAAAGAAACACTCATCAATTTTATAACTCCCCACAGTAATACATGCCATGTTCAATGCTTTAAAACTCCCACAAAGTTCCATGATTCAATGCAGTTTTGAATTCTCTCCACTCTTAGGTTGGCAACTTATCTCAGTTACACCCTTATCTCCTTATCCCATGCATCTTAATACAGCACTCTAGTAAGATACAAGTCCAGGGGTTTCCTTATTTTTTGGAGTAGAAGGCTACCATTAAAAAGTAGCAGGTTACCATCACCGCAAGCGAAGCGAGCGCAGCTGTATGGCCGTGGTCCAGGGCCCTAGGCGGGCCCTGGAAGCCAGAGGATCCCAGATGGCTGGACAGGCATTCTAGCATGATTTCTGCCATGAAATAGTTCTCATATTATCATGCTGTTCGGGTGGAAAACTCCACAAAAACAGGTGGTTAGGCCTATACTGGACGTGGTTGCATTAACATACTGACTGACTGGTTGACTGAAATGCAGCTATACTGTATAGTTAGTTCAAGCAGCTTTTAAACAGGGTTCATTAATTTAAGGCCATGGTTTAGGGCACACCAAGGTGTCTGGAAGATGGAGTATCCAAGCACTTTAAATGAGAGGCATTTTAGCAACATTTGGGCCACACCTTAGTTCTTAATAGGGAGATGATACTGCACATTGTGGAGTACAGTGAGCAATCTGAAGTAAGTGTGTTACATAATAATAGTGTAGATGAACTAACATTCATTAAGGAAACCATATTCCATTTCACTTCTGTGAGTGTTCAGGGTTTGCTGTATGAATGCTGTGAGCACGAAGGATTAGATTATTATAATAATGTTGGGTAAAATGTGCAAACCAAACTATTAACACTGCAAATTCTGTATACATCAGGATCTAAAGTTTGATTGAAGTAATAGACTTATCGTGATATTATTTAATTCCAGTAATCAAAGAAGTGTGATATTTTTGATATCTATACAGAACATTCTCAGAGTTATACTCATCTTGCATTTCTGCTGTCAAACCAATGACAAACTCAGATGCAGGTAAACAATATTTCAATCAATCTTTAGTGTTAAAATCAAGTCCTTTGGGAATCTGAGTCACTATATATGTTTTATAGAAAGAAAAATTAATTAATAAATGAGATTTCACATTCAAAAAGTTTATTAGATATTTTTGTGCTGCAAACATTCCACATCCTCAACTTTCAAAACAATGTTGTCCAAATTTCAGGATCAAAGTAGCTATGAATTCACAGTCTATTTTCAGTTGCAAACATATCCAACATCTTTATGATATTATTCTAGCAGGAATGAACAAATGACATTATATGTAATTGAATAATCAATGATTGAAAGTTAGTAAACTTAAAATGTATTTGGGATGAAGAAACGTTCCCTCGCAAAGAACAAATTGTATATGTTCTGTGTAAATTCTTGAAGCTGATATTTACAGTTCTGTTTAACAGTGTTTAACCTATAGTCAATTAGCAAGTTAAGCAACACAATTGGGGTCACTGTCACTCTCAGATGAAATGTCTTCGACATTAAATTGTCGCACTGCTTCATTTTCAGTCAGAGGGGACAATTCTGATTCGACAGGCAAGTCATCAGTCAAGAGAATTTGGGGACATGCAAACGAAGTTGATGGTACACTAACAAGTCGTTGATTTGGGAGCTTCCGTCGAGGTTTTTGGCTACACCAGTCAAGTACACATTGTCGGATAAGGAGTTCGGCATCATTTGAGCCAACTGGAGGACCATTGATTGAGATTGTCAACAAGGCATCCAGCATGTCATTTTTCATTGCTGACCTCATTCTTGACTTAATACGCTGAAGGGCGCTGGCTCCCCGTTTTGGCCATGCATTGGAAACTGGCAGACATACAAATATGTTCAAGCTCTACCATTTTGGGGTAAAAGTGCTTGTCCTCCTGTTTCTTCGATAAGATTTGTTTACGTACCCATTCTGTTGGTGTGAGGTTAGATTTTAACGAAAGTACTTCAGCCGGCACATTTTCCATGAATTTAATTCAAACTTAAAATTCTGCCACTCAGCAACAACTTTCTGCTGACCAGCTTTCTCAAAAAACTGACCATCAAGTAGGTCAATGTAATCTGCACCATACTCTGAAAATCCATGGTCATCAGCTTCAGGTACTGAAAAAAAATAAAAATAAAAATAAAAAAAATCGGCGCTGAAGTAGGCGCGACCTTTGACATTTTTTTTCTGAGTAGACGGCTGCGGGTCGCCGGTAACCGGCTTCTAAGGAAACCCCTGCAAGTCCGTGTCAAAGTTGGTTCCTTTCATGTTCGAAGCAGGCTCGGTTGTCCCGGTTGTCGCACAAAGTGACGTACGACTAGCCGGCCGCATTATGAGTCCCAAGAGGGTGATCCTCATACCATCGAAGCAAGCAGATGAATCTGTGTCTATTACTCAAAGTTAGGGATCACACTGCACCCAGCGATGCTTTGGGAGGAGGATGAGCTTGGCCTTTTTGTCGATGTGCCCAGCGAGGGTTCGTCTGCTTGGATGTAGGCTCTGTGATACCCGCAGAATTGCGTTGGTTCCTCGTGAACTCACCTGGTCAACCTGCTGGGTTAACCCACATCCGCAAATATGTAATGGGTTTGACTTGGGGCTGTGGGCAACGTGCACACTCTGCCGTGGTGCACCCACAGCCGTCGCAGCCTGATCCTTGCCATTCACAGCTCACTTTCACAAAATGAACTTGGTCGCATACTACCGGTCAAAGTGCCAAGCACTCCACTGGAGCTCGCCTCTGGTTCACATCACAGTCCCTTCTTCTCTCGAATTGCTCACTGCTCACCTTATTGAACACAAGGCAAATCCAAAGCCAGATGACAAAAGGTCTGCATTCCTGGCCTGACCAAAGGCTTGACCATTGGTCCGGAGCAGCATGTCCCATAATTCCTTCTCCCAGTTCGTTTCTCTTTCATATAGAAATATAGTGGTCAGGTTATTGGGACATTCTAGCCTTAACAAAGCTGTCCTCAAAGCAATTCTGACATTCCAGCACGCTATTGAGCTCCACATATGCAGGCAGCTGTCTGCATCGGTGCACTTTCACACAATGACTACAATGTTTATTTCAATTTAAGTTGCCTTTTCGACAGAACGCCTCAACATTTCCAATCATGGAGTATATTACTGAGCTGTAAGAGGGTGGTGCAAACTGCAGGGTGCCAGATGAACGGGAACAATTGCCACAGAGTCTGCACACAAAACTCCTGGAGTTTCTACGCGGCACAATGCATCTGCCTGGTGGAGCCTTCCGACACGCCCCCACTTCAGGCCGTGCCCACTTCCCTCCTCGGGCCGGCTCTGTCTGTGGTACAAACTGTTTTACAGCAAGGCCATATCTCCACATGGGACAAGGCTGCATCCCGTAGAGGTGCATCCAGCACCAGGCAAAAATGCTACAGTTATAACTATAATACCAGAGTTGGTGTCAAAGCCACCAAATGCTCGCCTGTTTATACATTTATCGTTTTTAAAAGACTAGTCTAATACTATTTTTTATAAAGCATTGCAGTGAAGTCTGATCCAAATAATTTTAAAGCAATATCTGTATTTGTATATTGTAATCAGTAAAAAATAGTGTGGTAGATGAAAACATTAGAAAGGAAAAAACTTTAACGTTGATGTGCTTCAAAAAAGTTAAGTTCAAAACAGGTCAAAAATTTAAAACATTTGAAATTATTTTTTAATTTCAACTTCACTACATCAATAATATACCCCAAAGGAACCTCCATGCCAAATATCAGCATCCTAGTACACATATTAAATGAATGGCAAGCTTCTAAATAACTTGCACCAAAAACTTTAACGTTGATGTGCTACAAAAAAGTTAAGTTCAAAACAGGTCAAAAATTTAAAACATTTGAAATTATTTTTTTAATTTCAACTTCACTACATCAATAATATACCCCAAAGGAACCTTCATGCCAAATATCAGCATCCTAGTACACATATTAAATGAATGGCAAGCTTCTAAATAACTTGCACCAAAAACTTTAACATTTTCACGCTCATGTCGGGGGTATCGCGATAGCTCTCTGTTCTTCGAACAGGCGAGCTAATAAGAGAGTTGTACTCTCATATACTATAGTTGGTAACAGGTCCTATTACAGTAGTCTGCAGAGAATTACTGCAGGAAAGGATTGCTATTTTTGCCTGGGGTGGTATTTTCAATCCGATCAATATCTTTGGTCTGTCTACTAAAGTGTGAATGAGGGCCAATTAATTGCTTAGATAGATAAAGGTCTGCCGTTATTCGTTGACTTGGGAGTGCAAATGGAGTTTGGGTGTAAATAATTGCATTTCTTCTCATTTGTATTCCCACCATTTTTATTCACAATACACATTATAAATCCACTTGGTCTCTGATTGATTTGAGTGTCTTGTTCTTTAATTATAAGTTATACACGTTGGTCAAAGGACAGATTGGGTTCAGGCAATTAGCACTCAGTAGAAGACCATGCCTGCAACGGGATTGCGACTGGGTAGCCGGAAGCAAAGTTCCTACCTGAATGACTTGGGCGTTCCATTGAAGTACGGAAATGCAGCAAACAGGCCTGAACACCTGCTCGGAGCGCCCAAATTAGTTGGCCGGCATGACCGCTTTGATGCCTTTCGTCGGGATTCTGACCAGGCAACTGGGATGAGTCTCACGACGACAACAGTAGACTTGGAACCAGAACATTGGCGAAAGCCCCTCTTTCTACAAACTACTTGTAATTACTAGATGGTTCTACATCTGGAAGTAATCAAAAATTCCCAAACTCTGGTGATCTTTCCACACAGCATAAAGTCTAACTGCAATATGATAGCTTGTCTCCTTTTAATATGACAACTTTTAGAATAAACAGCTCACGTCAACGAACCTTTGATATTGAATCATAGTTATACAAGCGTTAACGTTACACTGAACCAATACACCGCTTAACAGTCATCTACAGTACCTATACTAATAAAAGTGTGTGCGTGTGTGCGTGCGTGTGTGCGTGTGTGCGTGTGTGCGTGTGTGCGTGTGTGCGTGTGTGTGTGTGTGTGTGTGTGTGTGTGTGTGTGTGTGTGTGTGTGTGTGTGTGTGTGTGTGTGTGTGTGTGTGTGTGTGTGTGTGTGTGTCTCCTCAATAACTCCAAAACCATAAAACCTAGCAGCCTGAAACTTTGCATGCATATGAAAAAAAACTCGAAGGAAGTGCAAGAGTGAAAATTTGATGTTAGAGTTAATTAAAACACATCTTTTAAGATGAGTAACAGCATTATTCAATTAATATCCTTCATTAGGTGATCCTCAGCCACCCCACTCTTTGGGTCTTAAGGCGTTTCCTGGATAACCTCGCTGGGGTCTGAAGCAGCCATGTTTTTTGGCCTGCTCAACCTTGCCCTGACTTGGAACAGGCCGCAATGATTTCTTAATGATAAAGTTCTTTTTTTCTCAATTTCCTCACTCATATTATCAAATGCCTATTCATCATAGCTACGAATTGTTGTGTACATTGCTTTTGTAAGTGCTATAGTTTCCAACTTAGGAGCTTGGAGTGATTTCATGCATTATAATGATACTAGTACGTGCCCATAAAAAAAAAAAAAAAAAATTCATAAATAAATATTCAAACCGCGAGCAACAAACAACAACCACACAGGCCGTTTCTTCGCTCTCGCGTGCCCGCACGTGCGTAGCCCGGAAGTTGGCATATTATTCGCAGTTACGATTATTCGCAATTTAGTTTTAATACCCAATTATTCAATTCGCGCCAACGTATTTTACCTTTTCACAATGTCGTGGCAAGGAAAAACAAAAAGAGAAGAGAAGAGAGAGAGAAAAAAATTACTTCCTGGTTCGGAGCACACCAGCTCACTGTGATGTTACCACAATTTATGCACCGTCTAATATGAAAACGATCATAACTTGGGCCATTGTGTTTATCTATAAATGCGCATAAGAAATCGAGAAATTATTAGAATACACGAAGTCATCACTCTCCGGAAGCCCGTACGTTGTAACCCGTAATGGGGAACGCGGCTGAGCTTCCCTTCCCCCATCGGCCACGCCCACGCAAGAACATGTCTTGTCATTGGTTTGGTAAATAAATGGCCATAACTTGGGAAGCACTTGTCCGATTAATATCAAACCTTGAAAAGCCACATCCTCAGGTCCCCAGCAATAAATCTGGCAAGTTTCAATTAGATCGGACCAGCGGTTGTCGAGAAACAGCGGTCACACACACACACACACACACACACACACACACACACACACACACACACACACACACACACACACACACACACACACACACACACACACACACACACACACACACACACACACACACACACACACACACACACACGCACACATACACTGCTGGAATTATGGATACATGATTTTCCACGATGTACTCTCACGGACTAATTAAAGTATATCATCAAAATATTATTTCGATTTTGATGATTGGATATCGTCTGGACTAAATAAGTATTGACATTTGTTATAAAATCTGATAATTTAAAGAAATAATAAGTCTTATAACCAAGCCGATATACCAAATTACTTTAAGCAAGCAAGGCAATGTTCCCTCCTCCATACATGCACAAGAAAATGTGAAATTTCCAAAGCATTAAACTTATCTTTTTCTACTGTGTGGAGAATTATATTGTGAACAAAAAAATTTAGGAAAGTGGCAAAATTAACCAACCTTATTGAGCTATATGATTTAATGCATTCACTGCAAGAACTCACGCACTGTCCCCAAAGAGGGACTGACTATTCATAGCGTCTGTCAGATCTGTGTCCATATTTTGAGGTTTCGTGAGATGCTCTACAGGTAGTCAAAGCAAATCTGGTAAAAACGGACGTTTCAAAAAAAAGTTAGATTTTTTTGTGCGGACCGCGAACCGATGATGATACATACACATGATGATACACGAACCGACCACGAGATACATACACAGATGAGCAGGCAAAATGGTGGATTTTCTGCAATGTTTATTTCAAGGAACCAGCTTCATTGAGCGATACGATTTAATGCTTTCACTGCGAGACCTCACGACCTGTCCCCCAGAGGGACTGACTGCCTATCCATATCGTCTCCCAGATCTATATCTATATTTTTGGATGTTTTGTGATGTGCTCTACAGGGAATCAAAGCAAATGTGGTAAAAAAAAAAACGGACGTTTTAAAATAAGCTTATAACGTTTGCACGAACCTCAAACTGATGCACCACATGGCACGTGCACAGACGTGCTGGCAAAATAGCGCATTTTCTGCAATGTTTATTTCACGGGCGATTTAACTTTGCGATGTCTCCAGGGTTGTTCTGAATTAAGCTGCAACTCTTTTGTGGATAAAGTCATTTTATTTCATTAACTGCTGTATGCGCGGTGAAGACGGGCTTTAAAGTTGAAGGGATCCTTTATGGTATGCAGCGACAGCCTGGCTCACCGTTCCTTATCAACTATTAAATCGGAGTGCTTAAGCTACTTGTTGAGCACCCTTTGTTGACAGCAGTACCATGCTATGTCGTTCTGAGCGAATCGTTCACTCTCTGCAGACGCTTTTACCACGTCCCGTCGCCGTCGTCCCAAGCGACGGGTCCTTGCCCCGTCGCCCCGAGTGACTGGTCTGCGCCCCATCACCTCTAACGACTGGTCTGCACCCCGTCACCCCGAACAAGTGGTTGTGAAATAACACCCGATTTCGGAGCCGTTTGCCATATTAACAAGTTTTCTAAATTACCGAGCCAAATTTTTTTCCACCCGTCACACGCAGCTATTTATAAAGAATAATGTTTGTGAACATATCCCTGAAACGTCTATATAAATGCAATATTGTTTTTTGGTGAAAGCTACTCAAGGTTTCTGGGTTGTGTACAGTAAGTACTGTAGTTGGTAATCACACGGACTCCAACCTGCTGATTCCCGAAATCGACCAAGCACGTGTCTGTGTCTGTGTCTGTGTCTGTGTCTGTGTCTGTGTCTGTGTCTGTGTCTGTGTCTGTGTCTGTGTCTGTGTCTGTGTCTGTGTCTGTGTCTGTGTCTGTGTCTGTGTCTGTGTCTGTGTGTGTGTCTGTGTGTGTGTGTGTGTGTGTGTGGTTTCATAAAGCAGAACATATTCCTTGTTTTCTTATTTTCTGTCTGTCTGTCTGTCTGTCTGTTTCTCTTTTCCACCTCCCAAAACAGTGCAGTGCCCTCCTCCCACATCTCCTCTCTCACTCTCCCCCTCCCCTCTCTCTGTCTGTCTCTGGTCATATCCGGACGGTAACTATGTCTGAACCGTGTTTGACTCCACATGTGTCCTGGCAAAGTTTATGTTTGGACAGAAGTTTGTCTCTGGATGCGTCCGGGTGGTGTTTGTCTCCGGATGTGTCTGGTCGGTATATTTGTCTGGACAGGAGTTTGTCTCAGGGCCGTGTTTATAGTATGAGCGGTAGAAAATGGATTTCAGACATTATTTTGTTTCAATCTCCACTGTTATTCTATGCAGAATCATTTTGATGAGATGGAATGAATCGTAATTAATGCTCCACCACACATCTGCCTTCCCTTCCTCTCACCTCACATTGTCTTCCCTTCCCCCAGCCCTCCTCACTTCCCCTCCATCCTCTCCTTAACCCTCCACCTCTTCACTCTCCCCGCTCTCTCTATCCCCTCTTTAGTATAACCGTCTGTGACGCGAAGGGTGGTATTTACTAGTTTGTAAATAATTTGTGACAAAGATGAAGACGCAAGTACAGATAAAATACAATGGCAACAGAAACTGCAATTTATAAAGGACGTTTCCATGTTTTGTGTACTCCATCAGGAGTCTGGGCCTGGACAAGACTGGTAATGCACAAGAGTCCCGGATGGTGTTCCATGTTGATCCCAGCAGCATTTTTTGAAGGCAATGTGTACACACCAGCATGGTGCCATGGAGACACAAATTAATTTTTGGTGATGTTTTGATACAAACTGTGTGCAGGTCATGTATTAGAATTTTTTTTTTCTTCAGCTTATTCAGCTCTTGAGCTCCATATCATTGCAGGGAATGTATAGCATACAACCACTCTCACTTTAACAACAAAAAATGAGATCATGAATCAATTCTGGCCTGTTAATCAAATTTCTTTCGAATAATGCAAAATAATTTTGTTGGCCAATACCGTTGGCCATTGTAAAGACAAAATGTACCTTTGAAGGATTCAAGTTGATGTCTGAGAACTTGGAAGAATCTCAACCTCTTTTTATTGCCTGACAATAATGACTGCTGGGTAAATCGAATTAATGATTGGAGCATCTAAAATGATTGTTCCAGTATTTGCCAATTAAACATTTTCTTACTCCAAATCTGAATATTAAAGTACAACGTTGTCTTGTGACAAGCACAGCCATGCATTTGCCATGCTTATTTAAAGTATTTTTTTTCTCTTTGCACAACTTTCTCACGTGAACCGATGCATGTTTGTTTTGGAATTCTTTTCCAAGTGGTGACACCCATTTGTCAAAATGCTACAACATAACATAATCTCGAGATTAGAAGGGCACTTGGTAAAGCGCATACCTCCGCCACGTTATGCCTGATCCACGTGAACATAATCGGGCCCAATACATTTTTGAAATATCATGCTATACAGTACTCTGTCGATTTTGGCCCTTTGTCTCATTGGTGAAGAATCACTTAAAAAATTAAATAATTCTCGTATCCACATCCAGATTCAGATCTTCACCAAAAACGAATCAATTCATCGCTGCCACACCAAACCTGTCCACCAAGTTTTGTCTGAATCAGTCCACAACTTTTTGAGATATCCTGCACACAAACAGACAGACAAACAGGCAGAAAGGGGTAAAAGCATAACCTCCTTCACCTTCGGTAGCAGAGGTAATGATTTGCAAGTGTCATGACGAGTCATGTGATATTTCTGATTCCAGCACCTTAGATGCGAAAAGTGGATGACAAAGTTTGCCCACAGATTTTGACAGTTGACTCAGAAATCGGAAGTAGTTGGAGACTTGGAGTGAAATGTTGTTTCTCTGCTGTGCTAACATGTGCACAGACAGACAAGGCAAGTCAGTACGATTTAGGTTTTATCGCTTCCCTGCTGATAGAGACATGATAAGTGGATCGCAGCTGTGAAAAGAGAAGGGTGGATGCCAACCACCTATTCAAGACTACGCAGTGCTCAATTCATTTCTGGAACATTAAAAGATGGTAAAAAGGACATGGTTTGGTACTATAGCCTTTATTATTGTAACACCTTGTCACAGCTTCTTTTAACCCATTTCACATGCTGACACACAGACCTGGTTAATTTATATCCTTTTGTTTGTACACTATTGCATATACAGTGCCTTCAAAAAGTATTCACACCCCTTGACTTTTCACTTTTTTGTTGTGTTACAGCCTGAATATAAAATGGATAAATTTAATTTTTTGTCACCTATTTCATATTTTGTCAAAGGATCCACATAATCTACCAGTCAACACTATCTAAAAGATGGTCATCTCAGAGAGGCAGAGCATTTAGCATCATGTGGTTTTCACAATCGTTCCAGATTTGAAGAGTGCCTGACATGAAAGTTGAGCTCTGCAGTGAAAGCGTGACATTTTTTGGGGTGCACTAGAAATGAACGATGAATAGAAATATTTGGCAAGCACAGTGAAAGGACAAAAGTTAAACAAGAATGCACATTCCGGATCACATAAAGGCTTTCCATGGAAATATGGACCGATGGTCAAGGACGAAGCTTTCCATTTGGAGCAAAAACACAAGAGAGTTGTTCATTGGCAGCACTTAATAGGCAAAGCACAGTTCAATTGCCATGAGAAAACAATGCAACAGTCTATAATCAGGAATCTTGGCTAAATGATTATTTTCTATCATCTTCAAAAGTTGTTCCCTGCATTGAGCAAAGTCAGCTTCTTAGCTCAGACAAAGCTTATGTCTTTCTAGGCAATGCATTCATCCTTCAATGTCACGATGCCTTGAATGATCATTTTTTTCATTATCAACAGGTCAAGTAAGGTCAAGTATGGGAGAATGCACTGGAGCAATGCGTCACTGTGTCCACTTTCCAAAGTACTCCAGGGGCCTCCGTCTAGCAATCCCCCAGGCAGATGCCTGGTCCATCCCCATCTCCTTGAAATGCCGATCAACCTACTGCAACCACAAGGCACGTAGTCGGCCCATTGGCCTCTTCCACTCACGAGTCTCGCTCGCTCGCTCGCTGAGAGAATCTGGTGACCAGGATCAGCGTCAGGAAAACGAGCCACATGTCCTTACAGCCGCAGCTGACACTCACAGACTATGCAGGTAACAAATCTCATTTGAGTCTCTCTCAGCAACCGCTTGTTTGACACAAAGTCCGACCAGTGATAGCCGAGGATTCTCCGAAGAGAACTGAGACCAAAGGAATTAAGTCTCCATCTCCGATCCCTGGTCAGAGTCCAAGTCTCACATCAGTAGAGCAAGAATGGAAGCACCAAGGACCTGAAGACTCAGACTTTCATCCTCATGCACAGGTACCGACAGTGCCACACCCCATGATCCAGTGAATCCGTGACTCCTCAGGCACAACCCAGACGTCTATTAACCGCTGGCTCATAGCCAGCAGAGACATGAATATCACTGCCAAGGTAAGTGAATCTCTCCATGACCTCAACATCCTCACCACAAACAGGTACAGACAAGATAGCAGCATCCAAGATGTCATTGAAAGCCTGGATCTGAGTTTTGACCCAGGAAACCCATAATCCCAGCAGCTCCGACTCCTCATTCAGCACCTCGAGGGCCCCCAAAAGGATATCCAGTCTCCCCAAAGAGGACTGCGTCATCTGCAAAATCAAGGTCAGAGATTTTGACATTCCCAAACGATGTAGCGCAGATTGATCTCTCTGACATCCTCCCCAGAATCCAGTACATATAAGCGCTGAAAAGTGTGGGGACCAGTACACACCCCTAACGGACTCCAGCAACAACTGGAAATAAGTCGGAGATGGTATCACCACATCTCACAGCACTCTCAGTTCCAGAGTATAGTTCACACATCAGATTGATCAGTTTTGGTAGCACCCCACGAGGACCAAGAAAGAGAAAGATCAAGGATACAGTCAGTCATTGTCCTCTTTAGTGGAAATCCTGACTGCACTTGTCGCTGGTGCTCAAGCAGATGGTGGCGAACCCCATCAATAATTATCCGAGAAAAGACCTTGCACGGCACTGAGAGCAATGTCACCCCTTGGTTGTTGCTGCAATCCTGGTGATCACCCTTTCCTATCCAGAGAGGGATAACAGGGCCCCTCTTCCAGTCAGTTGGGATGATACCTGTGTTCCACACAGAGCATAGAACTGCATGCAATGACATGAGTACAGCATTTCCACCAGCCTTGAGAAGTTCAGCATAGATGCCACAGATCGCAGGAGCTTTAACCGGTTCACCGAAGCCTATTTCGACAAACGAAGGTGGAACACAGTTGATTGGAGGGTCAGCAATCAGGGCAGTAACACCCCTGACATCCAACTCAACAGCTGGTGGATCAGCCTGGTACAGCCGCTCAAAGTAACCAGCCCAGCGGGCCTTCACTTCGGACTCTTCGGTCAAGAGCCCACTCCCCTCCACCCTAACTGCAGTACACCGAGAGACGGGCTTGGAGGAACGCAATGCGTGAATTCCCCTGCAAGTAAGAAGAGAAACACTTGACCACAGGTGATGCTCTATCCCCTCACAGATTCCTCACCTACCCTCAGCGCATGTACAGTTTTGTACCTCAACTACCTGAATATCTCAGCTCTGCCATTAAGCCTGGCCCTGCGATTCTGGTCAATGGTATCCAGTGTCTCTTAAAAGACAAAATTCTTCTTCATGCTACGGTGAGTTCCAAGACGTCCACCAGCAACGTCAAGGGGTGTTGGTCTTGAAGGCACTCCACAACTCTTCAGGATTCCCCAAAGCACCCAGACCCCCCAAATCCACACTTAGTCTGTTCACAATCTCCACAGGTACTCTCTCATCCTTGAGCTTGCCAACATCCAGTCTAGGCCGGGATACCATTCTCCCAGATTTAAGCTGCAGCGTCAGAGTTGCTGCAACAAGCCTGTGGTTGGTACTGAGGAACTGAGCACTCCGGCAAACCTTGCAGTTCTGTATCATCCTCCAGCGACCATCAGAGCACATGTTCAATCTCCTTTGCTACACCACCAGCGTTGGAATACCAAATCCAGCGATGAGCGTGTGAATGCTGAAACCATGAACCAGCCACCGTAATTCCATGACTTCTTGCAAAGTCAAGGAACTTGATGCTATTCTGGTTCACAGTTCCAGACCCAAGGGGACCAATACGTCTCATAACCATACCTATTAGTTGCAGTCGATGCAATTAAATCCCCCAAGTACCTCGCCTGGGGCACTGATCAACCAGACTTGAGCGTGGCATAGAATGCGTCCTTCACAGTGAAGTCACTCATCTCAGTCAAAGCATACATAGCAAAATCAGCCACTATCCGGTGTCGAACCTCAGAGAGTGTTGAAATACCGATGTTCAAATGCTTGAGTTCAGATGATAACAGACACAGGTGATCATCCTCTCTTAGGGATAGGACATTCCAGGCACCCACCTGAAGGGACCGCCTCAGGTTAACCCAAGGAGACTGCCGTCTGGTGGACGACACCTCAGCACCACCTGGCACACGCTACCGCAATTTGACCCGGGAAGGTTACCCCATGGTTTTATTGCCATCATCAAAGAGGAGGGGTCCCGAAGGATTTGCCCCAATCCCTTCATCCATTGAGCTGCCCTGTGGAGGGCAGCTACACAGGAGGTACTCCCACAGAGTGGGTTTTCAATTTTCTTTACGGTTTTCTTGTGTTTTACAGAGTGAAGGGTTTTACAGTAGCCGCAGTGCTAATCCTGCCACCAACCTCCTCAAAAAAGTAATCTAACTGCAGGAGAATGTCCACAGATACAGTTGGGCACTAGATATGAATGGTCGTTGGCTCACAAGGAGCTCCTCCACCCTTTGACAGTTTTTGTTTTTAATTCTGCTTGGCGTCCATATCCAGACACCCTCCTCACCAGAAAACCTGGTGTGGGTGACAGTTTAGTTGCCGATAACCTGACCATGAAACACGTGAGTGCAGGTTTACATGGTGCCTGTGGCAAGCCACATATCTAATCTGGCTTAACCTGACAATCTGGCTTGATAAACAGCTGCTTTATTTATTTTACACATGATATTGTCAAAAAAGCCATTCTCAATGTAAGCACTTGTCAGTTTCCTGTGTAAAATAACCTGCACAAATCAGCAGCAATTTTAATGATGTCACTTTTAAAATGATTTCAATCCATTTGATGAAGAGAAATTATTTTGCTTGGTTTGTAATCAGAACCAAAAGGATAACTCAAAAATAGGAAGGTGTTTGTATGAATTGTGGCCTTATGGGCGATGCAAGGAAATAGGATGGATAAACTCACCATCCTGAGCCTGTTCTTCATCACCAGGGAAGAGATCATCCAAAGGTTCTTTGGATGATTCTCTGTCATTTTCTTCCTGAAATAAAGTTGCAGTGTATTCTGTTAATGAAAGGTGAAGCCAAAATAGACAATGAAGTTAGCTTTCCTACAGCAAACACTCAGTAAGAAACCGAGGGCTATTTCGAAAAATGTTTATGTACGAATCATGATTTCAAAACTTTTGAATTGCACACAAAAACTATATGAAAGAAAGCAACGTATTTGTTCATGATGTAATGCTCCATTCACGCCAAATTAAATTATATTGTCGCGTCAGGCGCCCAGCTAACGTAGGTGCTCCGAGATGGAGGTCCAAGACGTCCATGAATTGCCAAATGGTCTCCTAATTCTCACTGCATTGTAAATTTATACTGCGTTCTTTACCATAAACAATCCCCAAAGATCACCCAATATATAAACCAAGTTTGGCAGTTGATCACGTGTAGGAAGGCAGAAAAAAACATTTCTTATCATGTGTTTTCTTCCAATGATAAGGGGGAAAATGATAGACAGGAGGATAAATCAATAGCAGAACAAACCATGCAGTCGACAGACACAGATAAGGATGGAAGGGAGGAAAACCAGATGTTATGTACAATAAAAACTATTTCTTGTTGTGGCACCAAAATACCAGATTCAAACCACCAACAAAGGGGTATGCAGGGACTCGAGGCAGGCACCACCTGGTCTCTGTGGTTCAGGACAACTGTGGCCATGCAGACAGGTATGGCACAGGAAGAAGTGCTAGCTCAGGGTGGCGAAAAGGATGGATGGTGATGAGGAGTTGGCATGCTGTCCGATCTCTCAAATTTAGTTCTCCTCTTACAGATTGAAACTTCACATACATCACAAACTCCCCATGAGGAATATTGGGTGATAACGATAACAATATCGGTGAAGTAGTATTCCATCCATAATTGGTTGAATCGAAATCCTTATCCAAAATATCTGGAACTCCATATTGTAAAGAATTCGCGCCCGCGGCGAGCGATAGGCCGCTTTGCACTAATAGCGATGGCGTCGCCCACCGGACGGACAATTCAGTCGTGACCCTCCTGGAACTATCGCCAGGAACCAGTGACGGGTAGGTGTTTAACCTCACCACAGCCTAGTCCGCATTCTACCCACGCGAAATAGGGTGAATCGCCGAATGTCGATATACCTAAGTGCTCGCGTGGGTAACCTACCGAGGGGCTGCACCGCGCCGCAGGTCGGCTTAGGACACGAACCGCTTAAGCGGTCCGTTCCGTTCTAAAGCGATAACCGAGCGGGTATTATCGCTGACCTCGACGGATCCGATTCTCCTTACCAGGTGTTTAAAACCCAAATAATTATTCCACGATGCAAGATGGCATTTCCAACGGGGAAAAGACGCAACAAACTGGGAACATTCAAACAAAGCACATTTATTACAAGCACACGTATATACAGCCAAGGCAGTCATGCAATATTCAGGCGAGAAGCAAAAGCAATACAACCGAATATGATTATTATTTACAGTCACTCACTCAGTTCTAACTTGTCAGACACGGCGCCACCAACATTCGTTCAAAAGCAAGAAATGGCCACCCCCAAAGACGACGGTGGCAGACAGGGTCTGCCGACATTTATAACGCAGGACCTGGAGGACCGAACGGGTCCCGCGAGACCGTGGCAGGTTACCAGCCCCCCTCGGTGGTCGGCGATTCGCAACGTCCCGCTCCCACGACCATCAGCGTTGTCACGCCTGGTTCCGGGCCTCCCACGTGGCCGGCAAGCTCTCTCCGGCGCTCCTCGTCCGGACACGCAGGTCCACCACACAGCCGCACTGCTGCGCCTTCCGTCCGCGTCTCCCACCAACAGGCCGCTCACAGGACCACGAGCGCAGGAACCAAGCGAGGAAGAAGAAGAAGAGGAACTGGACCACCGGGGAGACAGGGCGGGAGAGACGCATGAACCAAGGAGAGAGAGAGACTGAGCCTCGCGTGCGGTCCGCCCTTTATAGCGCGGGGCTCCGCCCGTCGCTCCGCCCCGTTCTCGGCTCCACCTTCCTTCGAGAAGCTTCTCAAAAAGGGGCGTTTCTCAACTCCGACCGTCTCACTCCTCGTATCCACCAATCATGAGCGAGCCGCCTCGCCCTTCTCGTCACACCAGCCTCGGAGAAAAAGGTGGTAAAAAACCCACACTCACCATTGGAGGTTGCTTTTTCCTCGTTCTTTACGCTCGCGTTCTCGGACCCCTTTTGAACGCGGGGAGGGTCGTTGCGTGGTCTGTGGAGGATAGTGTTTGCAAGCTGGCGTAGTGGCGAAGATGGTAAAATGGTGGTGGTGTTGTTGTGGCGATCGTAGCGTGGCTGGCGTTGTGGCGTAGTTGGGGGTGGTTGTGTTGTTGGCGTCGTGGTTTGTTGCAATGGTGGACGAGATATGTCGGTTCAAAATAACGATAGAGAAAGAAAAACACTATCTCAAAGGGTCGCAGTCCGGTGAATACGAAGAATACCCTCTAAACAACGGTGGGGAAACCTATCTGAACACTCACTTACCGGGATAACTGATGTAAGGAACCTTAATGGTGTTCTGCGAATTTCCACAGCCGTAACATTACCCCCTCCCCTTTTTACAGACTCGTCCCGAGTCGTCGAAATTTCGTGTGCCATCATGTGTAAGTTCTCCCCTTGTACGATTTACCTTCGGATCCCTGAGTGCGACATTCAGTGTATTCGTGTCCCCAAAATAAATAACCTACGGGCTGAGTACCTAACTAAACAAACCCACTCATACAGACGACTTAAATAAATTGCCGGCATTAAGACTCACATGCCGGGGGCGCAAAACACATTTACAATTACATCTTAACCTTCCAAATTCTACACTAAACCATGGCCCAGGATCTATGGACTCTGTGGAGAAAAACAAAAGTCACAGTAGGGACCCAGGCTAATCACAAGCAGTCTCTGGCTAATGAACAATGCAGGTGACAGGGAATGTGGCCGGCTACTCACATGCAGTCCAAGGCCTCCCCCTTTTTAAATGAGCGCAGTGAACACAAGCGGTGCACGGGCTGCACAAATGCAGTCTACGGGTGCAGCTGCCTACAGGGCAGTCCCTGCGGCACGCAGATGGTGTTGGCTCAAGCAACACAGCAATGAACGGTGGATGGATGGATGGATGGATGCAAACAAACAACGGTGCACGGGCCGCCGGTGCAGTCCCGTGTTGCAGCTGCCATCAGGGCAGTCCCTGCAATTTGCGCGATGATCCTGGCGCACAGGGTAATGAACAAGGGGGGGTGGGGGGGCGAGGAATGCAAAACAGAACGGGGGCTGGTGGGCATGGGCCAAGGCAAAGGCAGGCATGGCATGGCGAAACAAGGCCGTTGTAACAAAAACAGCCGGCAGATGAATGGCCGGCACAGGCCTCGTAGCGAACAGCCAACAGACGATCTGACCGGCACAGGCCTTGCAGCAACAGCCAGCAGATGACGTGGCCGGCACAGGCCTTGCAGTAAAAACAGCCGGCAGATAAAGTTGGCCAGCCTCTTGCCTTGTTCAAGGAGGTTGGTGGAGGGAGTGCGGTGGTGCTGGCCACTCGGAAGGTGGGTTCGGACCTACCCCACTGTCTCCCTCCCAACCTATCGCCTTTGCCTGTCTCTGTCCATACCCACCCCCTTAATTTGTCAAAGATCAATTTAGCCCCAACAAATTTTTTTGTTTTTATTTTTATTTTTACTTCCCCCTCTATAACTAGTCTCCTAACCCCCTTTATCATCCTTGTTCGGCTAACCTATCGTCTCCTAGCCTACTCCCAACCCCTATGTTCTCTTCCTGGAAGGGAATGAGGGAGAGCTAGCGTCCTGTGTCGAGGCCCAATTTAAGCCTCAGAACGGCCTCCTCAGATCTCAGCAATCTACTAACCCAAGGTGGGTCCAGCGGCCCACAACGAGAGTGAAGGCATGGATGGTGCGGAGGGGTACACTTCCTATCCACCCTAACAATTATTAACCTAACTATCCCGGGGCTTTCAACAAGCGCCTCTCGCTTAAACTATCGGTTCTAACAGCCAAGATTCCCGTCGCCTGTGTTGGTGTCCTCTCAAATTTCGGGCCATGCCCTCCAATTTTCCTCCCGTGCCCTCACACGGTTTCATGGCTGGGACGCGTGGCTCCCTTGGCAGGAACTACCCTCTGCCGATTCTCAAACAATGGCACCCCCGGGCACTACACTGCCTCCGAGCCTACCAGCTCCCTAAACACGGGGAGTGCCCTCACTGGCGACTCCCCCTCCACGCTCACGTAGCAGGCTGGCGCCCCGGGCCCCTTTCCGAGGGTCGCCCGGCCCAGTACACTGCCCCAGTGGCATATGGCGCCCCGGGCCCCCGCATCATGCGGGCGCACCCGTGTCCACTACACTATCCCGGCCCCCCATGGGCCCTTGGCCTACTGCGGCCGACTAGCCCGGTGCCCGGGGTATCCACTAAGCGATACTCACCATTCATAGCCACGCTCCCAGCCCGTCAACAGGGCTCCTGCACCCCTCCAAATGGGTTTCGAGCCTACACTCCCACTAACAGCAAAACGACCTCCATTTTGTTAATTTGACTAACCCCCGAACTCACATTACTCTGATCCCGGGGTCCCTTGGGTGGGAATCACTCCTCCCCCCAATCACTCATCGCACCATGCATTCGACATTCACTCCATACACACAGGCTCGCTGGCCTCACTCACTCAACAAGTACATTTCCGCTCTTCAACTCACATTCCATCGCTGATCACTGCCATTCTCCTCACTACATCCCCTAACTACCTCGTGCTCCCTCGTCATCCCTTACACTATAGCACGTTCCATTTAACACTACGTAGCTAAGCTACGTCCCCTCTACACACTCAATGTCTGTCACTGTCTCCAAATAATCCCATAAATTCATTTCCCAACCTAAATCTAAACTGCATCCCTCTACCTAATCCATTCCACGGGTCCCATGAGGACTAATCCCTGCCCCACGAGCCGGTCTAACACTAACCCTTCCCCCAAACTAGTTTTATCCTGTGCCCAGGACATGGGGTCTTTCACCCCTGCCCAGGGAGTCCTGTTCACCCGAAAGTGAGGCTTGCTTTGCTCAACTTTTTTTTTTTTAAATGCGCACCACCAGCGCGGCAACTCACAGCCTGCGCACCAGCGCGCAATTCACAGTCGCACACCTTGCCCGTGACGTCATGGCAGCTGTTTGCGCACCTCGTCCCTCTTGGACAGCACCATCCGGCAGGGATTTAATCCCTCCTGCCGGACTCCAACCACACGTGCAGCCATGACGTCACTCTGCGCATCCCAAAGCAAACCTCGCACTTCGAGGGGTTCCCCACGCGAGCACGTGTGCTCTGCCTGTCCGTGACCTGCGCCATACGCTCTGCGAACAGAACACCCTGCGCAGGCCATGTCGAGTTTCACAAACACGCCCGCCTGGAGAACCCATCCAGTCCGAATCCATTACCAGCCTACCTTTTGTCCGTTGTGGGATCGGCAACATCTACCGAGGGCGTTTCCGGACCGGGTTTCACCTGCGCAGCTGCGCACGTGGCGGCTTCGTGCGCTGCACGGCACGAACCTCGCGCTCGCCGCCGTGCAAACCCGGCGCGGTCCCCAATACAGCTACGGCTGCTACTCGGTCCTTGTCCCTCTGTCGCCGTCGTTGTCTCCACTCAATCCACGCACACCTGCGTGTTACGACGCTCACACACCATTCCATGACACTCACACTCGGAGACGCGGCTGCGTGCTCCCGCATGCCGACCGTCATCTCCCTCACACACAGCGACCTCACACACGCTGTCTCTCTTACACAGCGTGCTTCTGTGCCCAGGACAGGGGGTCTTTCACTCACACATGGCTATTCACTCACATGTGCCATTTCACCCGCACACATGGTTCCACTCACACATGGTGCTTCATCCACACAGGGGGTTTCACTCACACACACCATATTACTCAAACACGCGGTTTCTTCCACACGTGGTGCTTCCCTCACACACAGTCTTTCATCCATACACGGGGTTTCTTTCTTACACGGGGCTTCATCCACGCACGGCGTGCAGGGAAGCACGCATTTTGACACACTCGCAAACACACCACTCACACCCGGGGTCACTTTCACACACGGTGTTTCTTCCACACACGGGGTTTCTTTTTCACACGCGGCCGCTCTCACACACACCTTTGCACCCACGCTATGCGTGCGTTGCAGCACGCATTTTGCCACACTCGTGAACACGCATTTCGACACCACACTCATTACCACACACACCGGGGCATTCACCCTGGGAATTAGCGCCACCACAAGGGGTTCCAGGACCTTCACACCCCCCAAGCTCGGCGTGTACTCGTCCACAGCAGTCGCCCCCTTTACCTCGCAAGGCTCGACCGGACCCGCCTGGTCGTGAATGGCTTCAAGGGCGCATATTCCCTCCCCTAGTTCCTGGAGGAGGCCATCCGGCTGCTTGCACCGGGTCAAGACACATTCCCCGAGCTCCCCCTCATTCTACTCCACTACCTCCATGAGTGTGTGCTCGTCTTTAACCCCGTCTAATTCACCCTCTATCTCCCGTGTCTCTGCCAACTCAGTCACCTCATGTATATTAGTTTCCTCCTGGATCTTCGTCTCTGTTTCCTCCTTCCTTCTATTTAACTCAGTCTCGACTCGGTACATCTCCCGTGTCTCTGGCAATACTTCTACCTCCTTCGTTATCTTTGTTACTTCCCTCGTCTCTATTTTCAGGGTTTGCCCTAATCGTTGTTTCATCCGACGAGTGATGTCAATTAAGTCCCGCACCACTAACGTTCCTCCCTGTGGTGCCGTCACACATCCCACATTATTGCGCTGTTCCATTTCCTGGCTCCTTTTGAGTCGTTCATCCTCTCGGAGCTTTTTGAGTTGTTCGTTCTCTTTCCGGAGTTTTTCGATCTCCGTGGACTCAAATTTTGCTCTCCCCTCGAGCTGGTTAATTTCAAACTCGTATAGTTTTTGTTTTCTCTCCCACTGTTCCTCATGCTTTTCAGTATCCAATCTCATCGTTTCTTTCAATTGGCTTAGTTCCTTTTCCCGTTTCGTTCGTTGTTCTCTTATTATCTCTGCGTACTTCAACCTTGCTTTCTTTTTTAATTGTTCTTGTCTTTATTTTTTAATTTCTTTCACCCCCTGTCCCTCATTCTCCAATCTCATAGTTTCCTTCAATTGGTTAACCTCAAATTCATGTTCTTTTTCTTTTCTTTTCCACTGTTCCTCTCGTTCTTCCCTCTCCAATCTCGTTGTCTCCTTCAATTGACTGATTTCTCCTTCCTGCTTCATTCCTTGCTCCTTCACTTTCTCCTCGTACTCCAACCTATTCTTTTCCTTTTGTCGTTCAGCTTCAAATTCATACTCTTTTTGCTTTTTATTCCACTGTCTCTCTTGTTCCTCATTCTGCAATCTCGTTATTTCCTTCAATTGGCCGATTTCATTCTTCTGTCTCATTCCTTACTCCTTCATTACTCTTTCTTGTTCCTCATTCTTTAATCTGGCCTTCGCTTCCAGCTGTTCAATCTGTACAGTGTGGTTCCTTAACGTTTCATTCTCTGTTCTCTTTCTTTCATCTCTCAACATTCTCAGTTTGTTTTGTAATCCCGTTTCTTTGTTTTGGTGTTTCAGTAACTCAGAAGCTTTCTTTTCTAATTCCTTTCTCATCTCCGCACACTCCGACCTTGCTTTGGCTTCTAACTGTTTGATTTGCTCAGTGTGGTCCCTTAACGTTTCATTCTCCATTCTCGTTCTTTCCTCACTCAACATCTTCAGTTCGTTTTGTAATCCCGTTTCTTTGTTTTGGTGTTTCAGTAACTCAGAAGCTTTTTTCTCTACCTCCTTTCTCATCTCCGCACACTCCAACCCTGCTTTGGCTTCTAAATGTTTGATTTGCTCAGTGTGTTTCCTCAACGTTTCATTTTCCATTCTCTTCCTTTCCTCTTTTAACTTTTCCAGTTCGTTTTGAAATCCTCTCTCCTTGGTTTCGTGTTTCAGTATCTCAGAAGTTTTTTCCAATAGTTCCTCTTCCAATTTGTATGCTTCTTCCCTCCTTTCCACACAACTTTCCCATGCTTCCCTCCTCATTTCATCCATTTTCTTCCCGTATTCATTTAGTTTTTCCTGCCATTACTTTTCTTCTTTTATCGTCTTTTCTAGTCTTTCTCTTCTCCGATTGCCTTCTTCTACCTCCTCTTTCAGTTGTTCCAATTCCACATCGTGTTCCCGTTTTTCCTCTTCCCACTTTGCTTCCCATTCTTCTTCAAAGTTCTCTCTATCCCAGGGATTACTAATTTGCTCTTCCTCTATTCTTTCGTTCAGTTTCCTCTTCTCTTGTTCCAATTCATAGGTGCTCAACTCTACTTTCCTCATTTATCCCTCTAGTTCTTCGAACTGTCTTGACTTTTCCAATAATTCTTCCTTTAGTTGTTTTAATTCCAAATCGTGTTTCCGTTTTTCCTCCTCTAGATTTGTTTTCCATTCTTCCTCCAATTGTTTCCGAAGCCCGCCAATGTCCGCCTGCCTCGCCTGCCATGACAACGTGGTTTGAAATGGTGTCTGGGAGTACTCGCCTCGTGTCGTGCCGTTCGTTGCGCTGAAAATAGCCGCCTGCTCCATGCTGTGCCGAGGTGCGATCGCGCCGCCTTTGTGCGACTCAGAGTTAGTTTGTCAGCATAGTCCATGCTCAGTATATGGGGTTGAGCTCCCCCATGGATTATAATTATAAAAAGAACCGTCCCGGGCCATGGATCCTATATTATAACACATTCCTAATCCACCCTGCACCCGTTCTCCTTGAAAAGCCATCTTATTTCATGGAATTTAATTTAAATCGCCCGAATTTGGTGGGAATCGAGGGAAGCCCCACTCACCCCTGAACCGATTCCCGTTAATTTAGTTTGGAGACGGAAGAGTTTGTTTCCCGCTCGCTGACACCAGTGTTACGAATTCGCGCCCGCCGGCGTGTGATCGGCAGCTTTCCACTAATAGCGACCGAGTCGCCCACCGGACAGACAATTCAGTCGTGACCCTCCTGGAACTATCGCCAGGAACCAGTCACGGGTGGGGGTTCAACCTCACCACAGCCCAGTCCGCATTCTACCCGTGCGAAATAGGGTGAATCGCCGAATGTCGATATCCCTAAGTACTCGCGCGGGTAACCTACCGAGGGGCTGCACCGCGCTGCAGGTCGGCTTAGGACACGAACCGCTTAAGCGGTCCGTTCCGTTCTAAAGCGATAACCGAGCGTGTATTATCGCCTACCTCGACGGATCAGATTCTCCTTTCCGGGTGTTTAAAACCCAACGAATTATTCCACGATGCAAGATGCAAGACACCTTCCTTCTAGAAGCTTCTCAAAAAGGGGCGTTTCTCAACTCTGACCGCCTCACTCCTCGTATCCACCAATCGCGAGCGAGCCGCCTCACCGTTCTCGTCACACCAGCCTCGGAGAAAAAAGGCGGTAAAAAACCCACACTCACCATTGGAGGTTGCTTTTTCCTCGTTCTTTTACGCCCACATTCTCGGACCCCTTTTGAACGCGGGGAGGGTCGTAGCATGGTCTGTGGAGGATGGCGTTTGCAAGCTGGCGTAGTGGCGAAGATGGTTAAATGGTGGTGGTGTTGTTGTGGCGATCATAGCGTGGTTGGCGTTGCGGCGTAGTTGGGGGTGGTTGTGTTGTTGGCGTCGTGGTTTGTTGTAATGGTGGGCGAGATATGTCGGTTCAAAATAACGATAAAGAAAAACACTATCTCAAAGGGTCGCAGCCCGGTGAACACGAAGAATTCCCTCTAAACAACGGTGGGGAAACCTATCTGAACACTCACTTACCGGGATAACTGATCTAAGGAACCTTTATAGTGTTCTGCGAATTTCCTCAGCCGGAACAATATATTTGATCTATGACCCGATATGAGTGAATAATTAAATTTACTAGAAGCACCTGCTGCCTACGGGAGCTGGGGGGGGGGGTGTCATGCTATTATCTTTATGATTATTAATACCATAGCTGAGTACCCACCCTAAGGGCGATCTTGTTCCAAGCGTGCAACATATTCTTCTGACATCACCCTTTATTTTGGTGTTGTATAGGTAACGGACCACTGCCTCAATTGCTCCCGAAAATAAAATTAACCTGGGTTATGTGTATGAAGCGAAAACATGCATACTGCTTATGTGCATATATAATACATTGTGGCTATATCGCTCTGATAATTTCAATTGTGCCCACCCTCTCCTCAAAGGAAGAAAATGCAAAAATGGGCAAAAAAAAAAAACTTTTATTTTCAAAACTTGACGAAATCAAACAACACTTGCACGTGCACAACTTCACACTGCCCTCGTTAATCCTTCCTCGGTGAAATCCTCTCAGAGGTGTAGATGATACGTACATAATAAGCTCCATTATATATGGATGATGTCATCGGTAAAATGGTCTGATGGCCATATTGGATTGAAAATAAAAATCTTTTAAAATCTTCTCCAGAACTGCTTAATATATCAGTGTGAAAATTCCCATATAGGATTGACTAGCCATGGAGAATATAGTTATTATTTTTTCATATCCATGTTCAATGATGCAATTTAGCCTTGATGTGCACAAAAGTGGTTGTTAATTATCCTAATAATCAATCAATAACAAATGGCAATACATGTGACACAAGAGGGTGAATGGATGATATGAGTATATGGGCCAAAATAGCAGTGGGCCATAATAGTAGCTTGTTCCATTAACAATGGTATTTTTGTTCAGAATGAGCTGGGCGAGACTATGTGCTCTACCGAGTGCTATTCTACTTTATACTGTATTTCCTATCCTGCAGCAGTACATGTCATTTTGGATTTCAGGCTTGATGAGTTTTGCCAGGTTCAATCCCAAGATATGATTATGAATGAACAAAATGTTAGTGTCCCTTCATTCTACATGAGTGGAAAGCTCATTCTGTCTATCCACCTGAAAAAGTTCATGGGAAATCACATGGTTTACAGGGTTCGAAATTACGGGTGCATACATGCACCTGGATTTTTGACGTAGAACATTTTAACTGCATCCCCCTCACCCCCTGCTCCCTCCCAATTAGACGTCATGCTGTCACGCTGGTTGTGTTTTTAGCTCAGCCATTTTAGTCACCTTGTACTGAAAAGAATGAGGAATTTTTAGTGTCCATTTTCCCTAAGGCTAATCTGACTCATACCTTGCAGAAGGAAATTATAACATTGCATGAGGTGTGACATATGGTGCGTGTTTTATCGTTTATTAATAAGGTTGCAAAGTTGAAAATTACTCATTACAATATACATATGTATTTAATAAAAGTTTAAAATGTGTTTAACATTGAGATGCACAACATATTTCATCACCAACATGAAAGAAAGCATGACATTTACCAGGATTGGCATCAACCCGGAAGTTGTGTGTCTGCCACGTATTTCTTGTTGGTATAAATATCCAGCCTGTGAGGTCTAGATGTTGGATACATTACAAACATGTTAAAATAAGTGAAATTTACCTCTTGTGCGAACGGTTTAAAATACTTCTGCAAACTTTGACCTTCATTTTTCAGGGCTTCAGATATCCCCATTGAACAACATGACCATGATGTTAGGTGATTAGAACCGCATTATCCACAGAGCAAACAATAATTGAATGGTTTGCATTAGCAGGAACAATTGTCTCGGTGGCAGACGGATGGTTGCTCTGTAAGGTTTATGCAATTTTACCGTGAGACATAATCCTCAGAGATGCTCACCATAAGTCAGGAGGTGGATCTGATGTATAAACAACGAATGTGGTCATCATTGGTTAGATATTTATCGGTATACCATCCTGATGAGGGCAAATCAGCCCAAAATCCGGATCGGTGGTTTTGGTTGATGTTAAACTGATGATGACCACATCTTTGTCTCTTTGACAGAGTCACTGGCCGAAGCCTCTGTGTTGGAGGCGACGCTTTGGTGTGGAATGTTGTCCAATGGGGATCAGCGGAGTGCTCGTCACACTCCTCATGTTTCGAGATATATATATATATATATATATATATATATATATATATATATATATATATATATATATATATATATATATATATATATATATATATATATTGTTGTGGATTCTCACCACTCCAGCGTGCGGGCGACTACTTTTAGCTAATTGCGGCCGCACGCCCACCGACCGTGGCAATCCAGTCACAGCTTTTCGGATCAACGCCGAAACCCAGCTACAGCTGTTGTTAACCACACCATAGATCAGCCAACTTTTCTGTCCACGCGCTTCAGGGTTGATCGCCAAATTGTCGATGTACCTAAATATTCGCGCAGACAGAAATGTCGGGGATTTACACCTCAACGGAGCCTGCACAAAAACGAGCCGCTTTTAAGCAGCTCGTTCTGTTTGCGATTTGCCGAGCGGTTTTATATCGCCAAGCCCCGTCGGACCCGATTATCTTATCGGCTATTAAAAACCAGCTATTATTCCGAACGCAATTACGGCAGTAATTGGAGTAGGAAGGGACGCAATGAGCAGGTGAATATTCAAACAATGATGACATTTATTTATACATGCACATATGCAAGCAATGGGGGTAAGGGACAAGACACGAGCAAGAAAAACCTACAGCCGTTGTAAATCTATTGCATACATGCACTTAACAATTCTACTTATCGGACAAGGCGCCACAGACTTCCATGCAAAAAACCCCAGAAAAGAACAGGGAGAACAGGGTCCATGGGCCTTTAATGTTCTGCGGAGCTGTGAAGACCGAAGGAGCTCCGCGAGACCGTGCAGGTAACCTGCCACCCTCGTGATGACTCGCTGGGCCCTGGTTCGGCGACCCTCGGTGTGTCTCGTCGTCAACACGGCAGCTGGTGTAGCGGCGACTTGGTTGGTCCAGGCCTAGCCGTGCGGCCTGGTCGATCGGGCCTAGCCGACGACGCCTCAGAGGAGCGAACGGACCTTGCTCTTTTAGAGTTGATGCTCTCTTAAGAGCCCGAACACTCCTCAGTATCGCTCGGACCATCCCGGGGCCCGATCACCTCAGACTGTTATGTCGCTGACTGGCGACTTCTCTCCGGCTGCCTCCACCGACCCACAACTCTGCACGGCACTGCAGGCTTGACTGGACTCCAGGCTCCAAACTCCAAACTGCAGACTCCAGACTGCCGACTCAACTCCGGACTCCGGACTCCACTCCGAACGAACTAACTCAACTCACGTGTCGGCGTTTCAGCCCGGCCTTTTATCGGGTTTGGGGATGGTGTTTGGTCTTTCACCTCCGACCCTTCACCCCTGGCTGGCTCTGCCCCTTTTGCCATTCTGATCCGATCTTGCAGTCAAACACGGACGTGGTAGGAATCACCGGCTTTTGCTCCACAAAGGAAGTCGTCGCGTTCGTCGGCGGAGATGTTGTTCGTTTTTGGATGCCGTTGCTGGCGAAAACATGGCGGCGTTTGTGGAGATGAAGGTGAGGAGATGTTGTTCGTTTGTGGATGCCGTTGCTGGTGAAAAGATGGCGGCGTTTGTGGAGATGAAGGTGAGGAGATGTTGTTCGTTTGTTGATGTTGTTTGTTGGGGAAAAGATGGCGGCGCCATGGAGATGCTGGTGAGGAGATGTTGGTGAAGGTGGTGAGGAGATGTTTGTTTTAAAATAAAGATAGCAAAAGAATAACGGCTAACTCAAAGATGCACAGCCCGGCTCACGAATAATTCCCGTTACACATCGGTGGGGAAATCTAACCTGGACACACACTTATCGACATAACTGATCTTCAGGGCACCTGAATGGTGATCTGTGAATTTTCACAACCGTAACAATATATATATATATATATATATATATATATATATATATATATATATATATATATATATATATATATATATATATATATATATATATATATATATATATATATATATATATATATATATATATATATCCTGGTGTTGGCGTAATAGTTAGGATAGTGGCTTGGGATCCAAAAGGTCCTGAGTTCAAGCCCCGTTGGCCACTTCTAATTAATACACACCAGGAGGCTGACTCAGCCTGTCATCCTTCCGGGCGAAGTGAGTACCAGTGTACTGGGCCCGGTTAGAATAGGTGTACCATATCCCTGTGTCGTAAGAGGCGACCAGGGTTGCGTCAGGAAGGGAATCCGGTGTAAAACCTGTGCAAAATCATTATACGGATCATAACAGATTATCCGCTGTGGCGACCCCTAACGGGAGCAGCCGAAAGAAGAAGATATATATATATATATATATATATATATATATATATATATATATATATATATATATATATATATACACACACACACACACACACATATATACACACACACACACACACACACACACACACACACACACACACACACACACACACACACACACACACACACACACACACACACACACACACACACACACACACATATATATATATATATATATATATTTATATATATATATATATATATATATATATATATATATATATATATATATATATATATATATATATATACAGTCATGCGCCACTTAATGACGGGGTTACGTTCTGAGAAACGCGTCGTTAAGCGACGTCGTCGTTAAGCGACGTCGTCGTTGTGCAAACATCATGTTTTTTGTTTTTCGTTTTCGAACATTGTACTTGCACAAATCTAGACACCTCGGCTATATGGTATAGCTATATGGTTTCCAGGTCAATCACTCAACGTGACCTCTTACTGGCAATATCAGCAGTGGATTTTGTACGCTTCAGGTCCATGATGAACAAAAAACACGAGATTAAATCAAGCACACGGAAAAATGATGCAATCAAGAGACGCGGTAAACATGAGATGTACAGCAGAACAATGCTGCGTGACACGGCATGCTGTTTTACAGTAAACTTATAAGTAGAAAGAGTACACTCTAAAATAACGATAAAAAGTACAGTATATTAAATACATAAACCATTAACATCGTTGTTTATTATCATTATCAAGTATTATGTACTGTACAGTGTACATAATTCTATGTGCTATTTTTATACGACTGGCAGCGCGACATCACGAGGCGATAGGAATGTTTCAGCTACATTTTTTTTTCATTTTTTTTTTTTTTTCAGAACAGGCAGATCCATCGTATATGCGATCCGTCGTTGCCCGGAACGTCATTAAGCGGCGCATGACTATATATATATATATATATATATATATATATATATAGTTACGGCTGTGGAAATTCGCAGAGCACCATATAGGTCCTTAGATCAGTTATGTCGATAAGTCTGTGTTCAGATAGATTTCCCCACCGATGTTTAAAGGGATTTATTCGTGTAACAGGGCTGTGATCTTTGAGTTAGCCGTTTTTCTTTCGCTATCGTTATTTTGGACCAACCGCTTTACAACCACCTCCACCACCAACATTGCTCTGACCAACCGCTTCACAACAACCACCTCCACCACCAACATCGCTCTGATCAACCGCTTCACATCAACTTAACCACCACCCCCCAACCACACCACCCTCACGACCACCACAAATGCTAGCCACACCACTCTCACAACCACCACAAATGCCAGCCGCACCACCATCAAGACCACCACAAAACGCCAGCAATGCCACCATAACGCCAACCACACCACCACCGCATTTCCACCTCAACACAGTTGCAAGAAGCCTGGCATTCATCGGGAAGAACGGACGACGGCCTCACCCCTCCCCCCAACAAAAAAACGTGCGGAAAAGACGAAAACTATGAAGACATAAAAGAAAGGCCCCGATTTGGTGGGAAAACGCTCCCTTCGAGACGTTTCTCGCGCGTGCTGGAAGAAGGGGCGGGGCGAACCGAGGGCTATAAAAAGACATCTGAGGAGCGTAGAAGAGTCGTTGTCGCTTTTGGCGCCGTGGTGAAAGAGTTGTCACCGTTGTCGCTTTGGTTGTCGAGTGGTCGCCGTTTGTGGCTGGGTCGTGGGTTGTGAGGAAGGCGCTCCGGATCGCGCCCTCGCTCTCGGGGTTGTCGAGTCAGGATGAGACGCCAGCGGTGAAGGCTGGGACCGGAGGACGGAGCCCCGTGAACCCGACCACCCGGTCACATTTTTCTTTTCTCTTTCTTTATTTTCGGGGTGTTTGTCTGTGTGTTTGTGGCGCCGTCCATAAGTAGAACCGTCGATAAGTGACTGTACATAATAGATAGATGGTCGTAGTTCTTGTCTTGCTCGTGTTTTGTCCCTTACCCGCATTTGCTTTGCATAACTGCATAACTGCATAACTGCATGCATGTTTTGCATTGAGTGCATACATGATTGCATACGTGCATTGATTGATACATGACTGCATATGTGTTGTGTGTGAAATAAATGTGCTTGTTTAAATGTACCCCATTCGTTGCGTCTTTTCCCTAATTGAACTGCCATATTGCGCTCAGAATATAGTTGGTTGTTAAATAGCCGATAAAGTGATCGGGTCGAACGGGGCTCGCGATCACACCCCGCTCGGTTATCCCAAAACGGAGCGAGCTGCTTAAGCGGCTCGTTTCCAAGCGGGCCTCGTTGAGGTACAATCTCTCGGTAATGTACCCGCGCGATTAATTTGGTAAATCGAAGATTTGGCGATCGGACCCTGTAGCGCGGGTAGAGTACAGACAAGATTGTGGTGTGGTTAAAAACACACCCGTGGCTGGTTTTCGGCATTGATCCGGAAAGCCGCGACTGGACTGTCCGTTCGGTGGGCAAAGCGGCCGCTATTGGTTAAACGCGGTCGTTCGCATGCCGGCGGGCGGGAATCTGTAACAATATATATGTATGTATTGGCAGGGTGTGCTTACACATGGTGTAAACTTACGAACCGTGCTTTCCAATTTTCTCGGGTCACTCACCAGCATTTGATTTTTCATTTATTTATATTTTCATTTATGGATGCTTTCCGACAGTTTTGTGATTTTTCCTGGTGCATCGGCTTTGATGTCCATTGGCACACAAAATTACCGTGCTTCTCTATTAAGCAGGGTCACTCACCTGCTTAAAAAAAATTCACATTTATTTATATTTTCATTTCTGGATGTTGGCTGACGATTCTGAGGATCAGCGGAGTGCAAAAATACGGCATGCAAAATTTCAGCTTTCGATGTCACTCGGAAGGTACCGATCTTTAATATCAGTCAGTGAGTGAGTCCGTCAGTGGTTTGAAATACATATATATATATATATATATATATATATATATATATATATATATATATATATATATATATATATATATATATATATATGAGGGGCCAGGAGGAGGAGTGATTTAAGGGCCACATCGGCCATTTTGGAGTTAATGCCATATAGCTCTATTTTAACCCTTCCCCTATCGTTAAAAATGTCGTTTACATCACTCCTCCTTTCCGGGCTTCATATATTCATGCTTATGTCCCTGGAGGTAGCGCGTCTACCCCGGAATTTGTGCGTCCAGTCCATGTATGTTCAACACGTATCCTTTAGGAGCCCTCTTTTACACGAAATTGCTCTTGCGCAAATCTCGCAGGAACCCATCTTTCAGCACAAACCAGGGTATTACTGTGAATATAATTTTATGTGCTCCTTTCGTGTCTTTCTAAAGGGTCCCTGCTGTTGTAGAATAAATGTTACTGTTTGAACAGCAACATTAAGCTCCCATTCCACTTCTTTTTCTTCTTCAATGCCAGTAAGAGGGCTTTTAAAATAGGAACATTTAAGATTTAACAGAGAGTAACTTTTGCTCCAAGCAAATCGATTATTAGCACCATCTATAAATCACCATCACAACGGCACCATCTATAAATAATTTCAGCAATGTGTGTGTGTGTGTGTGTGTGTGTGTGTGTGTGTGTGTGTGTGTGTGTGTGTGTGTGTGTGTGTGTGTGTGTCCGCTGTTTCTCGACAACCACTGGTCCGATCTAATTGAAACTTGCCAGGTATATTGCTGGGGACCTGAGTATGTGCCTTTTCAAGGTTTGATATTAATCGGACAAGTGGTTCCCAAGTTATGGCCATTTATTTACCAAACCAATTACAGGACACATTGCTGCCTAAGCGTGGCCGTTGGGGAAGAGATCCTCAGTTACCAATGACAGGACACGTTGCTTGGAGTTTTGCACCCAGCGCCTTCCCCATGATGGGTTACAACGTACGGACTTCCGGATCGTGATGACTTACTATATTCTAATAATTTCTCGATTTCTTATGCGCATTAGGCTGGTCCAAACTGTTACAGTAAAAATGATGTTCTTCAAATTATTTCTCCACATACCTTATTTTTGTCCACTAGGGTTAACTTACACATGTGTGGAATTTGAGCTTGATTTGTGGATATTTAGAGGTCACCCCAAGCATGTCCCTATAATATATATATATATATATATATATATATATATATATATATATATATATATATATATATATATATATATATATATATATATATATATACACACATTATCTATATTAATATTTCGGCACGCAACCTTTCTTTGTTCCACCATCAGATTTTTGTTACTGCATGAAATGAAACAAGATTTGGCACATATACTAATGATATTATTGTCTTCCTTGAGAGGCCCCTCAAAATTTGTTTTGATGCATTTTCACAAACTCCAACGGATTCCATTCAAATTCGGTACGATTATGGCTTTTGGTCCAACTTAGGTCATTGGCTATAAATTTTTTTCCATAACACTTCCGATATTCGAAAAAAATCGATAAATCGATATCCCTTCTGGGATTTTCCATTCAAATCCACTCAAGTTTAAGGCCTACGGGGGACGCAAATTTCCACTTTGCCCCGGGCGCTGTTTACCTCCGCTACGCCAAGCTGTTAGGGTTAGGGTTTGGGTTAGTGTTAGGGTTAGGGTTTGGGTTAGTGTTAGGGATAGGGTTAGCTACCCAAACACTAACCCTAACCCTAACAGCTAACCGCTAATACTAACCGCTAACCCTAACCGCTAACAGCTATTCAGGAAATTTGCAAGAAAGCCCGGGCAACACCGGGCTTTATTGCTAGCCCGAGCAATGCCGGGCATTACTACTAGTATATGTATAATATGGTTGCCAAATAGTTACACGTTTTGCCTCATGATCGCAGGGAACTCTTTGAATCGCACTGTTAGGAAAACTAACCCTAACCCTAAAAAAGGAAAAGATGGTCCAGAACCTACAGCGTCCACAGTTACCTGACTGTCCTCGGCAGCTACAGATCAAGGATAAAGGGGAACACCTCAAGTTGGAGGACCTTGTGACAAAAAGGACCAGTTCCTTCTTTGATGTTTTGATAGAAGGTGGAATAGCAACCTCTCAAACATTCTTGAAGAAATCTCCTAGTCAGTGGACAGATGATCCATTGTACAATGACCTACGGGCTCGGTCCTCTCAGCTCAAAGTAGTAAATGACACTGCGCAACGGGGCATCAGCCTAATTCAAAAATATAATGAAACATTAACCAAGGATGAGGACAATTCCTGCTTAGACATCAAACCACCATAAGATGATCCCGACTCCAACTAAGGCAGCAGTACAATCATAAATTGTTACGTAACAAACATTTGTATCATATCATATGGGGGACCCCTGATTTCGGAATAAAATGGGGTGACCCCTAAATATTTTTTTCTTGAAGAAAAATTTTGTGTGCTCTTCAGTTATATATGAAGGCATAAAAATAGCCTTGTGGAGAGAGGAAATGTGTTCATTATTTTTTCTGGACCACCCTGATGCGCATTTATAGATAAACACAATGCCCCAATCCAGTCGTCATTTACAAGAGTGAAGGAACGGCCTGTGTGGTTGTTTGAAAGTTTATTTTTTTGCAAGTATGGCCACGCATGTACGGCCGCGCACGAGCGAAGGAACGGCCTGTGTGGTTGTTGTCTCTGGCACGCGGTTTGAAAGTTTTTTTTTTTTTTTTGCACATACGGACACGTACGTACGGGCACGCGAGAGCGAAGGAACGGCCTGTGTGGTTGTTGTTTCTGGCACGCGGTTTGAAAGTTTTTTTTTTTTTTGCACGTACTGTCATGCACGTACGGCCACGCACGTACGGACACGCACGTACGGGCACACACGTATGGGCACACACTAGTTTTTATGATTCTACGACAGCAGAAATCGCTAAAGTTCGAGGTTGTGCTTCCTCTTCATATGTCTGTGTCTGTCTGTCTGTCTTTCTGTCTCTCTGTCTCTCCCCCCCCGCCCCCCACCTTTTATGAATACAGTAGATACTAAAAAAAACAACTTAAGCATTGGCCCCACATGGTAAGGAAAAAAAGGCAGTGGCCAAGTTGACACAATTTTCATGGAATATATGACAAACAGTGTAGCACTACTTACAGTAGATGAGTTTCCTTCGTCATAGCGTCGGAGAGATGCCATAAAGCGGAGATGGCTCGTCTCCTCTTCCAGCTGCGCAAGTGCTTGTTCACTTTGCTGCAGACGTTGTTGTGTGCCAGCCAGCTCTTCACGTAGCCAGCCATTCTCCTGGCACAATCGCCGTACTTGTGCACGAAGCTTCTGCTTCTCAGCTTCCACAGACCCCAAGTGATTAGCAAGAGCAAGAATTACCTGCAGGTTACATGTACAAGTATGAGGTTCACGGACACGAGCGGCAAGGAAGTTAAGAGGACCAATAAATATACTGTATAGTTTGGGAAAATTGTTGCAATAATGTCAAATTGACCGACGTCTGCATGTTTTGTATGCAAACACAGCAGCATTTTTAACTCTCCCCTACCTCCTCTCCCACTTGCACAAACACCAACATACCATGCATTTCAACTCTACTCACTCCGATTTTATCTCGTCTTCCTTTCCTTGTCTTTTCTTCCCTTCTAACCTCCCTCTTTCCCCAATATATGACCACTTTCCATTTTTGCTTTCATAATATGGATCGCCACTTGCTGAAAACATCGGTATCTAATACTAATAAATGCCAGTGTATGTCAGTCTGTCCGTCAGTCAGTCAGTCTATCTCCTCAATAACTCCAAAATCATGAAACCTAGCATCACCAAGTGGCTTAAGCACTCAAGCAAGCATTCCAATGGAACGCCTGGCATGGCAAGCGATTACCTATTGCAGTCATTTGAATAAACCCGTGTACCCGGAAATGCCCAAGCAATGTCCAAATTGGACAAATGAACACTTTTTTTAGCAGTCAGAACTACTGCTAAGTTCACTTCTGGAGCTTAAATTTTGTAATTCGGCTTTGTTTAAGAGATTTGAGGTGATAGCATGTGCGGAAATGAAATAAAGCCACACACGCTGGTGTCTCCGGGCATTTATAAGCATTGCAATGTATCCAGCAATTCACAGGTATGATAATCAGGCATTTGATAATATGAGTGAGGAAAGTGAAAAAAATCATCATCATAAAAAAGCGTTGCTGCTCGTTTCAAATCAAAACATGATTGAGCAGGCCAAAAAAACATGGCGGCTTTAGACCCCAACGATGTAACCCCGGATAAGCCTAAAGACCCAGAGAGCGAGGTGGCCGAGGATGCACCTGATAAAGTATATAATTAAATGAGGCTGTTAGTTATATTCAAAAGGGGAGTTTTAATTAACCCAAACACCCAAGTATCAGTCATGCACTTCCTTGGAGTTGCCTTGATAAGCATGCCAAGCTTCAAGCTGCTAGGTTTCAAGGTTTTGGAGTTGTGTTGGACACACACACACACACACACACACACACACACACACACACACACACACACACACACACACACACACACACACACACTCCTATAGGTCAGTGATCTTCACGATTTTTTTTAGAGGAGGGGCATTTTTGCCAATAAGACATCAGTGTGAGAGCCACCACACCGCATGCAAGGCAAAACAAGCATTAAAAAAAAAGTACATAAAATGTTATAGCCCCCATTGTTTTAGTAATTTTGCTAGACAGAGTTAAAGGGTTAGCCAATATTTATGTGCAACTAAAATACCCGCCAGTCCACCAATCGGCCATCTTTGATCAGATCGCAAAATAAAGTGAGGTGCACGTGTATGCCATCATGTTCTGTGCTTGTGTCAAGTTTCGAATAAGATCGGTAAATGCATGTCTGAGAAATGGTTGAGGACGTGTTCAACATCAGGTTTTTGTTATTGTTTACAACTAAAATGGCCACCAGTTGGCCATCTTGAATCTGATCTCAAAAGAAAATGACGTGCATTTGTAAGTGACCATTCATTACCTTCGCATTCTGCGAAAGGTTATGTTTTGGTCGGCGTGTATTTATTTATTTAATTATTTATTTATTTATTTGTAATCTTGTGATTCGTATAACTCAAAAAGTATTAAACCGAATTGCATGAAATTTGGTGGGATGATTGGTTATTAGCCAGGAAGCATTCAATTAGATTTTGGGATCGTTTGGGTCAAAGGTCAAGGTCAAGGTCATGAAAAGGTCAAAATCGTCTTTTTACGATAACACGGTCAATTTTTATTCAATTTGCATGCAACTAACGCCAAAATGTTCAGAATTCAACGCCTCATCTTGTGATATGCAATATGACACAATGACACCCATACTCTTGTTACCGGTTAGGGGTCAAAGGTCAGGGGGGTCACGACCTTGAAAAATATGCGGTTTTTGTCATAACGCGGTCAATTCTTGTCCGCTTTACATGAACCCAGCACCAAAATGTTCAGAATTTAATGCCCAATCTTGTGACACAATGACGTCATAACACATGTCACCGGTTGGGGTAAAATGTCGGGGGGGGGGGTCACGCCCTTGAAAAATATGCGGTTTTCGGCATAACTCAGTCAATTCTTATTCGATTTGCATGAAACCAGCATCAAACGAGATTACCTTCTCTTGTTGAAACGTTGTATTCACCGAGCTTGCGAGTGAAGACTCGCCAAAACGACGTGAGTTGATTGTTGTTTAGTCCGTAGCCCCCGAAAGTCAGGGGGGGGGTCATGACATTATAGATATGTGGTTTGTGTCATAAGACCATTCATATGAAACAAGTTCCCCACACTCATACCAAGAACAAAAAAAGTAGTGGCGGCGAAGGTATGCGCTCTATGAGTGCCCGTTCTAGTTATCTGTGTGCTAAGTTTGAACAACATCAGTAAATGCATGTATGAGAAATGGTCGAAGACGTGTTCAACATCGTGTGTTTTTCAACTAAAATGGCCGCCAGTCAGCCATCTTGGACCTGATCGCAAAAAAGAATGGCATGCATATGTAAGCCACCATTCATTATTATCTGTGTGCCAAGTTTGAACAACATTGGTAAATGCCTGTCCAAGAAATGGTTGAGGACGTTTGACACCAGTTTTTTTACTACTAAAATAGCCGCCAGTCAGCCATCTTGGACTTGATCGCAAAAAAGAATGGCATACATATGTAAGCCATCGTTCATTATCTGTGTGCCAAGTTTGAACAAGATGGGTAAACGCATGTCCGAGAAATGGTTGAGGACGTTTTTGACACCGGATGTTTTTTTTAATAACCAAAATGGCCGCCAGTCGGCCATCTTTAATCGCATCGCGAAACAAAAGGATGTGCCTCTGAAAACCATCATGTGTTGTCTTTTTGCCAAGTAAGAATAAAATCGGTCCATACATGTCCGAGATATGGTTGCGGACGCACACCCGTGTGGCCACGAAAATTGAGACGAAATCCATAAGCCCCCGTTTCGGACGAAGTCCAATGGGAGCTCATTACACAATCCTTAATGCAATTATGTGATATAACAGCTAGGTTAACTAAATAGAAGTCTGCATGTGCAATAAAACAACATGTAGGCTTAATTATCAGAAACCAAAAATGTAATATGAAGCCACCTACTTAAGGTACACGTTTTAAGCAAAATAATATATAATATTACAATAATAAAAATAATACAATAAGTTAGATTTCAAATATTGCTTGGAAAGCTGGATGAGCGGAAGTGTGCTCGATGCTCCATGACCCTTTCATACAGTACTTGCAATCCATCACAGCAATCCTTGTGAGGCAGTCCAAATGTTAATTTGTCAATCTGTTCCTGTTTTCTTTTCACAATGTTCATTGTTGAAAAGGTTGCTTCACATGTGTATGTAACTAAAAAAAAACTGATCCCCGATTCCGTAATGGCGGCTCACACGTCGCACTTTCACCTCTTGCTAACGTATCCAGCAAGTCAAATTTTTCGCATAATGTCAAAACCTTTCTCTGCCTTTTGGTACAATTGTGTTCATCGTTTTATGTTTGGGCACCATTATTAACTGTTGTGTCTACTAGATATTGTAGATCTAGTATTACAGGATCTCTGTATGTCATTTCCTCTTTGATGACTATTCATGATTAATCTGAGCTTAGTTCTGTATGCTGGTCTGATGACAATTAAGTGTGCGCGAGAAACAAGAAAAGCCTCATAACGGGAGGTAATTCTACACGCAGAGGCAAACAATTACTTATCCAAGCTCAAAAACCACGATTGGCCAAAATTAAATACCGCGATAACTAAATCGGACCACAATAGGTTGCCCAGGATTGGTTGTTACCCATAAAATTTGAGGGTTTACTGTATACTATACTGCCATGTTGGAACACTCATTTGAAACCATTGGGTCAATTTGATCGTATTTATGGATTATGATGGGGCGTTTTCACATTTGTGTATTTTCGGCCACACATCGAGGGCTGCACTTTAGGCCATTAGTGGCTCCCGGGCCGTGCAATGAAGAACAGAGGTATGGATGATACAATCACAAGTAAACAGGAAAGAAAGCAATGTACTTTACAGCACAGACCCCACATTATTGAAAATTGCTAGGTACAACAAAAAGTCCTCCAAATGAATCAACATTTGCCCACACACCAACCACAGCTCAAACTGCATCCTTCAAGTCCACACTCACCTCTGCTTCGTTCAAACCAAGCTCTATGGAGTCGATGGAGTGCTGGAGAATGGCACTCTTCTCGTTAATCAAACCAATATTGACACAATCACCAACAACGTTCACATTGTTTGTGGTGCCACAAAGTGACAAAAGCAAGGACTGGTGCTCCCCTCGCAATGTTTCAAGGCCTTGGATAGTTGACCGTGTAGCAGTCAGGATCTCCTCTTGAGTAAGTCGGTCTGAGCATGCCATGGCCATAATGATGCTAGTCCTGTCCACTTCACCCTAGAGCCTGTCAGGAAGAGTCGAGAAGGAAGATTTTATGAAAATAAAAGCTTAATGTCTCAACAGAATGTATCAGCAACTCACTTGGAAATTTCATAGCAAACTGGTTGGTGCTTTCAGGAGTAAACTCTCATTGTTCATGAAAGATGTACTGCCTAAAGTAATGCGTATCAAATTTCAAAATGCATGTGATATAATGTGTTTCACAGCCAATTAGAGACTCACAAAGACAAGATGTGGCTACCTCCACAGAAATTCCTGGAAAATTCACAGAAATGGAAAATTCAGGGGGGGGTTTTTGTTTTTTTAAAAATACATCTAAGGTTAATTTCATTTTTAATTGATACATACATATATATATATATATATATATATATATATATATATATATATATACATACATATATATATATATATATATATATATACATACATATATATATATATATATATATATATATATATATATATATATATACACATACATATATATATATATACACATACATATATATATATATATATATACATACATATATATATATATATACATACATATATATATATAAACATACATATATATATATAAACATACATATATATATATATACATACATATATATATATATACATACATATATATATATATACATACATATATATATATATACATACATATATATATATATATACATACATATATATATATACATACATATATATATATATATATATATATATATATATATATATATATACACATACATATATATATATATATATATATACATACATATATATATATACATACATATATATATATATATATATATATATATATATATATATATATATATACACATACATATATATATATATATATATATATATATATATATATATATATATATATATATATATATATATATATACACATACATACATATGTATATATTTAAATGTATATTGTCGTGGGGTGGCCAGCCAAAGTTAACCCCCATCATTTGTGGTGCCAGGCAGTCAACACCGACAGCCGCCGGATGGATGGCAAAGCGGGTCCTTATTAAGAGGAGGCGGACACGTTGATCGACAGAGATTTCAACACGTGCTCGAAGGGCATGGTGGAGGGTAATGGCGTACGGGCCGAGGAGTACGGCACAGGAGCACTGCATCAGCACAGCACAGCACAAGGGGGTTATCGGAATGGGGGGGGGGGGCGATTACACCAGCACGTTCAAATGGTGCCGTCACTTATCTCGTGGCAGGGCAGACGTACGCCAGA
>NC_140969.1:58541390-58588890 GCF_056783735.1 Eptatretus burgeri
ATGTTTTTCTGCATTCTAATTGTTTCTAGTTCTGGTCAGTATATTGATATACAAGAATACTTATAAAAAAAGTGAAATGTATTGAGGGTAAAATAAAAAATTATAGCTTTTTTGTCCAAAAATGTCAATATTTTTTTCCCTAAAAAATAATTTGACTTGAGAAAGTTTGTTCATATAAGAACATATGTATCCCCAGGCATACATACTATATATTTCCAGATACAGGGACATTAGTACTATCCTCTGGTGAAAGATTTAACACACAATTTTAATTTGTTAGCACATGCAATATTGACAGCACATGCATATACTCGACCCTGATGTTTGTCAGTAAACATGCACGACGTCACGGTGTCACTCCAGTAATCACCTTTGATCAGCCCCTCTGGTGGAAGGCCCTCATGATCATCAACTCGGAGCCTATGGGAAGTGATCTGAAAGGGATTGTCCTATGCTTGGGCGGCTTCCACGCAGAGATGAGTTTCCTCGGATGTATTGGACACCTCATGGTGTCATCCGGGCTTCAAGAACTGGAGTTGATATATGCCCCTAATGCAGTGATTCATATGTTTAGTGGCAAGGCCATTGCCCACGCAGTTCGTGCACACCTAATTGTTGATGCAGCACTCAATGCCTTGCTGTTGACAAATGTGCTCAATGCACCTCTGCCATGCCTACCTGAAACATCAGACGGCAATGGGAATGAATATCCAGACTTAGCCGAAGCAGCTGCAAGGCCGCTACATGACCAGCATACACATCTAAGCAATAATCCAGACTTCAACGAAGCTTGTACCCTCGATGAGAAGCTGATGGCTGGGACACTGTCTGTGGAAGAAGCATGCAAGTCTGACATCTTGAAACAAATCAAAGACCACATTCAGAAGCATGCCGAGTCTGCAAAGATATCTTCTAGAACTGCAGCGTTCTGGGTTCAGTATATGGACATGCGAGACATTCTACGCAAATACATCCGGGCAGAGCACTGCCCTGAGGAATCTGGGCAGTGATTCCTGGGAACACTGGGAACTGGGCACTACATCTACAGGCCATCCAGGAAATGCTGCCTTACCTGGCAGCCTCGGGCCACAACCTGTATGCCAAATATGCGAGGGTGTATCTGCAGCAGATGTCCAGTCCAACCTCAAAACTCAACATCCCAATGTCCAACAATGTTTTGATGAGGGGTTCCATGTGGTTCGACAAAGTGATTGCCTGTGGGCAGGTCTTTCATCTGACCTGATCATCGAACAAGTTCTGATGAGAAGTTTGAAGACCAGCGGGGGGCTCACACGAGGGCGAGGAATGACAGAACAACAACGACTGGTAAGGCTATTATCAATGCCTGCCTGTGCAGAAATAAACCGGGCAATGCAGGAGCTCACAGGTGTGAACTACAACACTGGAGAGCAGAAGAAGGACATGACCAAGGCAAGACAATATCGGGACTGGAAGGACACACTATCAGCTCTTCAGTATTTACAGGAAAGGAATTCATTCAGTAGTGATCCACGTCTGAGGGACATTGCCACTGGAGTTCATGCACACCCCACCGTCAACGTCGATACAGCACATGCTGTAGGAGCCAAAATATTGAAATATATGGATGGGAAAACACCTGCCGAGTACAAATTTAAGAGGAAAGACCAAGTTGTCACCCTCGGCATGAAGTCATCTGTCAAGATTGATGGAGAGCAGGTCCAGGTTGACCCACAACTCCTCTTCCAGAGACTGATCACTGTTGCACAGACAGCAGAAGAACTGTAGTCAGCCTTCAAATATGAACTGTGCAGCTATCCACCAGCCCTCTGATTCCTCTCTTCAGCTGCGAGAAACACACAAGCCAGTCTTTGCTGATGCCATCTGGGATCTTCTTGGATCCGATGTCCCAGCCGATATCCCCAATGATGGGCAACAGTATGTTTTGGATGGCGGGGCACTTGTTCAACGCATTCCATGGTCTCGTGGATCTACATACAGAGACATATGCCACCAGTACACTGATTATGTAACAAAGAAGTACGGAGATGCCAGAGTCGTGTTTGATGGTTATGAGAGTACCAACACGAAGGACATGACACACCAGAGACGGTCTAAAGGGAATGCTGGCACTACTTTTACATTTACAGCTGACATGCATCTCACAATGAAGAAGGAACAGTTTCTTGCCAATAGGCAGAATAAACAGCGATTCATTTTTATGTTGAGTGAAGAGCTTCAGAAGAAGAACTGTGAGAAACACCATGCCTCAGGGGATGCTGATCTCCTGATTGTACTGAAGGCCGTGCAGTCTGCTACTGTCACCAACACTGTGTTAGTTGGTGATGACACAGACCTCCTCGTCCTCCTATGCTACCATGCGAGCTTCGAATCCCATGACCTCTTCTTTTGTCCCGAGCCAAAGAACACGAAGAAGCCTCGCATCTGGAACATCAAGGCTACGAAGAAAATGATTGGTACAGACATATGCAAGCACATACTGTTTCTACATGCAGTTCTTGGGTGCGACACGACATCTCGTTTTCATGGGATTGGAAAGGGAGATTCTCTCAAAAAGTTCAAAGCAAACAACACATTCCGTGAGCAGGCCAAGGTTTTTGATACATATCCAGCTTCCGAATGTGATGTGGCAGACGCAGGAGAAAAAACATTGGTGATAATCTTCAACGGAAAGTCAACTGACACCCTGGACACCCTCCGGTATCAGCGGTGCTGGGACAAGGTGGCTTCGAGCTCCTCTCACGTGCAACCACAGACGTTACCACCAACATCAGAAGCAGCAAAGTATCACAGCCTGCGCGTGTATCTGCAAGTCCAAGAATGGAAGGGATGTGCATATGAACTTCTTCTGACAGACTGGGGTTGGCAGAAGTGTGACGAGGGTTTTGTGCCACTTCAGACATCAATAGCTCCAGCTCCTGAAAAGATGTTACGTGTCATTAGGTGCAACTGCCAGGCTGAATGTCGCACCATGAGATGCACATGGAAGAAGCACAACATTGAGTGCACTCCAGCTTGTGGAAACTGCAGGGGCTCTGGCTGCACAAACACTCCATGTGACAATGATGAGGATGATGACAACATTGTCGAGTTCTAACTTTAATGCGCTTGATTTTTCTCAACATGTATAGTAGGTTTATAATGGATGTAGTTTCTGAGTTTAATGCGAATTTTCATTTTCATTTCGAAACCTTCGTCAGGCAGATGTGATTGCCCCGAGTGGAATTGTGAATTTTGTCACGTTTCAATGATTTACAGAATTATATTGCATTGCCATAGACTTGATTTCATCATGTGTCTTCAATGTTCCTTTTTTTTTTGTCCAGGAGCCAAAATCAGCATCAGGTAAATTTTTTTTTTTTCCGGACAAAAAATTGACATTTTTGGACAAAAAAGCTATAATTTTTTATTTTACCCTCAATACATTTCACTTTTTTATAATTATTCTTGTATATCAATATACTGACCATAACTAGAAACAATTAGAATGCAGAAAAACATATATTTACATATTAAAATATCAATCTTTACAATTTTCTCATTTTCCCCGAAGCCAGGTGGAGGCCATATTGGATTTCCATGATTTCAGGACTTTCCCCCTGGAGGATCCCTTAGGACTTTTATTCTGTCACTGAGGACATATCCAGGAATCAAAATATGTTGAGTTTGCTTTTGTTGCAATTTGTGTGAGGTCATCAGACATTTTGCCTGTACTAATCAGGCCTGTAGACCTCTGCTGATTATACACTGCCCGGGTTTGTTGCATCAGATTTCCATTGGCATTGTTTGGGTCGAGCGTTACTCACGATGAGGGCCCCCAACAAATGTAGTGACTGTAAAAGAAAAATTATTGGTAAGGTTTAATCAAGTCTGTCAGCAGGCACTGTACGTGCCTCCCGGAAAAAGATAGCGTTTCGTAATTTTTGAACAGCCCCAGGTAAAGGCACTGTCACACCTTGACGATTTAGCCAACGTATGCCTGACGTATGAAAAATTTGGCGAAAACGCTGGCACACGTCAAATATGTTATGGGTAAATTTGTATACGTTAAGAGCACGCTGGCATACGTCGAAGTGCGTTGGCATACGTCGTAGTACGCTGGCATACGTCGTAGTACGCCGAGCTGTTAGACAAATTTTCCAAGCTTGAAATTTTTCGACGTATGCCAGCGTATGACTCACACGTTCCGCATAACGCTGGCCATAAGTTGTAGGCACGTTACGTGATCGTTGACACACGTTACTTGTAAGTTACTCATCAGTCGAAACATGTCAAGGTAATGTTTAGCATACCCGAAACTTATTTCTAACCTATGAGTAACGTGTTGTAGGCACGTTACGCGATCGTTGACACACGTCAACACACGTTACTTGAAAGGTATTCATAAGTCGAAACACGTGAAGGTAATGGTTAGCGTCAGTGTTCCAGACTCCCTGGTTTTTTTTTTTGGTTTTTTTTTCTTCGGTATGATGGTTATGTTGACACTTCGATTTCTCGTGCGGTTATAGTCTATCTATAATTCCAGCAATCTGTGTGTGTGTCTGTGTGTGTGTAACCGCTGTTTCTCGACAACCTCTGGTCCGATCTAATTGAAACTTGCCAGGTATATTGCTGAGGACGTGCCTTTTCAAGGTTTGATATTAATCGGACAAGTGCTTCCCAAGTTATGGCCATTTATTTACCAAACCAATAGGAAGACACGTTGTTGCGTGGGCGTGGCCGATGGGGAAGGGAAGCACAGCCACGTTCCCCATTACGGGTTACAACGTACGGGCTTCCGGAGAGTGATGACCGTGTATTCTTATAATTTCTCGATTTCTTATGCGCATTTATAGATAAACACAATGGCCCAACTTATGATCGTTTTCATATTAGACGGTGTATAAATTTCGGGAACATCAGAGTGCTGGTATGCTCCGAATCAGGAAGTAAATTTTTTCTCTCTCTTCTCTTTTTGTTTTTCCTTGCCACGACATTGCGAAAAGGTAAAATACGTTGGCGCTAATTGAATAATTGGGTATTAAAACTAAATTGCGAATAATGGTAACTGCGAATAATATCGAACTTCCGGGTCACGCACGTACAGGCACGCGAGAGCGAAGAAACGGCCTGTGTGGTTTATTTATTTATTATTATTATTATTATTATTTTTTTTTTTATTTTTTTTTACGGGCACGTACTAGTATAATATAATGTAATATAATTAAAAGGCTGCCGCTCAACAATTTCAATCATAACCGCACTAGAAATCGAAGTATCAACATGATCGTCATACCGAAGAAAAAAAACAAACAAAAAAAAAACAACAAACCAGGGAGTCTGGAACACTGACGCTAACCATTACCTTGACGTGTTTCGACTTATGAGTACCTTCCAAGTAACGTATGTCGACGTGTGTCAACGATCGCGTAGCGTGCCTACAACTTATGACAGCGTATGCGGAATGTGTGTCATACGTCGAGTACGTCGAGAAATTTTCAACATGCTGAAAATTTCTCGACGTACTTGGTGTACAAAGACGTATGCCAGCGTACTACGATGTATGCCAGCGTGCTCTTAACGTATACAAAACTTACCCATAACGTATTCGACGTGTGCCAGCTTGGTTCGGCAAATTTTTCATACGTCGGCATACGCTGGCTAAAACGTCAAGGTGTGACAGTGGCTTCACACTTCGATGTCTCGTGCGGTTATGATTTGAATCGTCGAGCCGCAGCCTATTAATAGCCTACGCCACGTGATCGTCGGCGATACACTGCCGCGCTATGCATAAGTTAGACTATTATTGGGCATAGGTTGTGAACTCCAACAACATGCTCAGCATTCGTTGGTATAAGTTATCTATATGTGATTAAAACGTTCTGTGTACGTTACTAATCCGTTATGCATACGTCCAACACGTTATTATACACCCAAAACTTAAAAAAACATCAATAGTTCAGCGTACGCCAGGGTTTTACATACATTTTGAGACCTTGCCATACGCTGGCTAAAACGTCAAGGTGTGACAGGGCCTTAAGCAAGAGGTTTTAACGTTTCCTTCCAGATCCTGGATGATTAATCCCAACCTCGACAGTTCGCCAATCGGCAGATTGCGTAACATTAAAATCTACTTTTTGGGATTCGATTTCTGTCCTTATATTAACCATCCCACAGGTGAGAATCTTTCTCTGTTTTCACTTCCACAGCTTAAAATGGATGAGCAATTATTCAGCAATCATTTTTCCAATTCTACAGACATTATTGCACTGGAAAGTGGGGTTACAGCCTTTCCCATATTCTTTCCACTGGTAAAAAAAAATACCATTTACAGTCAAATACAAAATAAATCACAAATGTATATTGAAAGTTTATACAAATGGAGCACTTACAGAATACACAGACTAGGCACAGACCTAAATATATAGTAAGGCATATTACATCACAGCCCTTGGTTAACAAGCGGGAGCTCTCGACCGCTAAGTGTATAACTACCATTTCTGGCTCAAATGGGGAATTTTAACATGCTCATGCACTTGCTCGACACCCACAATGATATTAAAATAAATCCATTTAACATTTGTAATAACATTGTGCCCCAGACTAACAGATGAGAATGAACACATAATTATATAAAAGACAGACATTAGGATGCATGAGGGAAATCAAGCCAAGCCTTTGGTGTGCCTGTGTTATGAAACAATATTCCAGATGGAATAGGATCCAATTACATCCTGTCATTCTGATGCATCGCAGGCATAATCATTGTGTCAGTGTATGTAGTTATTTTGAAAGATAGTAAACTGGCTTGTCCCTGACTGCTAACCCTAACAGCGTCATTCCAAAGCAGGCCATTCATTGTGCACCACTCCTGGCTAAATTTAAAATTCTGTCTCTGTCTCTCTCTCTCTACCTACTGGCCGCTGGTACTTTACGTGTGGTGTAATGGTGGCTGCGAGGTTTATTTGAAGCTGCGAGCTGCTCTGTTTGTCGACCCTTCTATCCCGCTTCACGTCAGTTTCTTCACCCTTCTTTTTCCTCTTATTTGGTTTGCTGCACATCATTACTCTCTGGTTGGGCCCCCACCATTCTGTTTCCAACAGACCCGACACTCCCCCCCCCCACCCTCCAAATCTCCTTTACCCTTCTCTTTCTTGGCGCTCAACCCCATCTGAGGAGCGAGAGAGAGAGAGAGAGAGAGAGAGAGAGAGAGAGAGAGAGAGAGAGAGAGAGAGAGAGAGAGAGAGAGAGAGAGAGAGAGAGCGAGAGAGCGAGAGAGCGAGAGAGCGAGAGAGCGAGAGAGCGAGAGAGCGAGAGAGCGAGAGAGAGAGAGAGAGAGAGAGAGAGCGAGAGAGCGAGAGAGCGAGAGAGCGAGAGAGCGAGAGAGCGAGAGAGCGAGAGAGCGAGAGAGCGAGAGAGCGAGAGAGAGAGCGAGAGAGACACGGAATCCACAGCTTTCAGTAAAAGGTGAGGGTTTTATCAGTACCCTAACGGATTGCCGTGTTTTCTCATTGGTTTATTGTGAGCTGTGCCCGATTGCGTCAATTTCTCGTCGGCATAACATACACCAAGTGGCGTTTTCTCTCTTACAGGAAGCGCTATCTCTTTTCCTCCATAATTAGGCACAGCCTGGGGGAAACTTCAATGTAAAAAATGTCGGCACATTCCCGGGACACGGCCTTCGAGGCCCATACACGGAAACATGGCGTGGTCTGTGTTCCTCCTAATGATGTCAGTGTGGAAGACATCGTTATCTCGATTGGTAACATTGTCAGGCTCAAAAAAATCCATGCAGTTTCATGGATGAACAACCTGGTGGTGCTATTCGTAGCTGAAGAGCAGTTCGTACATGAAATCGTCGCAACTGGGTTATCTCCCGAAAATGGACACTTTTGTCCTTGCTTCCCCACTTGACACCCCAGCCGTGAAAGTGCTGTTATCTAATGTTCCACCATTCATTCGGAATTCATCACTTTTAACCGAGCTATCTCAGTTTGGTACAGTGGTGTCCCAGATCACAATGTTACCTCTGGGCTGCCATAGCAAGCAGGCAAAGCATATAATGTCCTTCCAGTGGCAGGTGTACATGGTGCTTCCTACATCCAACGTGGCTAATGTACTAAACACAGTATTTAAATTTTGTGTTGACAATCACGAGTATCAAATATATGCATCGACAGAAACATTAAAATGCTTTGGCTGTGGGAACTAGGGTCATTTAAAACGTTTCTGTCCCGAAACTGCCCCCTCTGCAGACAAGCAGATAACCTCCATTGTTGACACTGCATCCCCTGCTCACCCTGATACTGTTATACTACCTACTGCAGTTACTGTCTCAGACGATGTACCATCAACATCGAAAACTTCTGATAACAAAAACATTTGGGACGGTTTTGCACTCGTTTCCTCAATAATAAAGAGGAAAACACCTCAGAATGTGCCCTCACCTCGTAAGTAAAAGAGGATGGTTTTAGAGTCTGAAACATTGGACACAGCTCCGGATTTAACTGATCAGATATCGATGAGTAATCGATATGAGCTATTGGTGGATGAGAATGTAGATTCTGTGCCTGCAGCTGACATGGACCTTCAGATTATTATGGAGGATTTGCATGCGCCATCTCCAGAAAAGGTTAAAATCCACAATGCCTTAAATCCTTGTGCAAATGATGACGAGTTTGGTCGAGACTCATCTCAAATCATCCAACATAATGCAGAATCTCCCCTCCCCCCCCCCACATTACCCAAGGTTCCATTAAAACCTCCCCCTCAACCTGCCCCTACAGAAACAGTGCAGGCTGACACAATCTGCACACCACAGATTACTCCGGTGTCCCAGGAGCCAGTGATCGAAAGGTTCCCAGACAGTGCTTCTGACATGTCTGATGAGAAATCCGATGACATTGAAGAGATCCCCCAAATACTGAATCTGATGTCTCACCAATTAAAATTCTTAAATTTATCAACCAGACCTACAGACAAAAAGACACATCAACAATAAAGACTATTTTTCCGATTTACATGGCTTTATTAATATGGCGAGGAACACGATCTGTCGGCCCAGTGATTACCACTTCACGGAACCTCAGTGCGGTCGAGTAAAAAAGCAAATTGTTAAAGCAAAAAGAGAATTTGAAATAATGATTTTTGGTAGCCTAAACATCAATGGTGGGGCAAGCCAGCTCTGTAAACTTCAAGTGATAAACCTTGTAATGCAAAAAAGCTAGACATAGTGTTTTTGCAAGAAACCCAAACAACTCCAACAGCCCATGTGGAATGAAACCGTATGATGAAAAGAACAGCGGTTTTAAGAGATTCAAATTCCTGTACTGCAGGAGTCACATTTCTGCTGAACCCCCATTTTCATCCATCACAACTCTCTTTTCAAAATATAATTCTCGGGAATTTCACTTCCCTGGAATTTTCTATTAACAATATCAATTTTACTCAACTAAATGGTTATGCCCCTTCATACAGCACAGATCGACAGTTGTTTTACACTGGATTAGACCCTTACCTGAGGCAAATCGACTTACAAAGGTGCATTATAATGGAGGGTGATTTCAACTGCACTGTGCAACCTGATATTGACCGTAATGGTGCAGAACCCCATCCTGGACCAGCTAAATTACAGCTGAGATAGCGAAAACCTTTGGCCTCCATGATCGTTGGTGGTTACAGAACATCAGGATACATCAATTCATTTGGTCTAAGGCTGCCAATAACAAGGTATCCTTAGTGAGGCTCGACCGGTTCTACGTCAATTCACCCTTCTTAAACCTCTCCCCTACTCAAGGAATTTATCCTTCTGGCTTCTCAGATCACCACCTGGTTACTGTGAGCTACCACAGACATCTGTTCCCCAATCACCACTCGTTTTGGAAACTTAATGTCACCATTGTGGAAAACCCCTCATTTAGGGATGCCTTTAAAAAAATGTATGGTCTAATTTTTTTTAATTCTAAGCACCGCTTTACAGACTTGTGACGATGTTGAGATAACGTAAAGGCCCAACTCCAGATTTTTTTACCAACAGTTTTGCTTCCTAACTGCACAGGAGGAACATAGAGCAAAAGTTAGTTTGGAAAAATAAGTTTTACTCATCCAAACAAACCTAATGACCCATTCTTCCTCCCAACAAAAGCTGAAACTGCAGGAAAAGAATGCTTTCCTTCATAATACAATTGAAAACCAAACTCACGGAGCCCTAACAAGACTACGGTTTCAGCATTTCAAATGCTTGGATATACCAACTTGGTTCTTCTTTGATTTTGAATGAAGGTTCCTCACCCCCAAATTACCACCTTGAAACGTCCTGATAACTCTGTCATTACTCACCCCAAAGAAATCAAAATGGAAGCCAAACTATTTCTCCAAGCTTTACAAAGCAACGGAGGTTGATATAAATGATGTCTCCTATTTGTTTGACGGTATTTGTACCCTCACCCCAGAGCATAGGTTGAGCCTGGAAAAGCCACTCACAACTGAGGAACTCTCTATTGCTCTCAAGAGCCTTGGAAAAGAAAAAAAATCACCTGGCCTTGATGGACTGCCATCAGAGTTCTTTGAACTATTTTGGGACTTAATTGGGCCTGAAATGACCTCCCATTGAGCTACAGAAGAGCAGTACTTACCTTGCTCCCCCAAAAAGCTGATCCCTTGCTTATTTACCATTGGAGACTGGTATCGTTACTTTGCACAGACTTCAAGATTTTTTCCAAAGCCATTGCTTTGCACCTTTCACCCCTCCGAATGGACATTGTAAACATGGACCAAACACAGTGTTCCTCGTTGTAATATCCATGACAACAATTCTGTCATTCTTGATGTGAATGATGTTTCTAACATTTATCAGGAGCACGTTGGTCTTGTTTTTTTGGATGAAGAAAAGGCATTTGATTATGTTTCTCATAGATAATTGCTTGAAGTACTGCAACAGTTTGGTTTTGGACCCTTTGTTTAATCATGGAAAAAGCTCTGTTATTCTAACATATCCAACCTCCTCAACATTAACAATGAACTGGTGCCCCCATTTTATATTGAAAGAGGGGTAAGGCAGGGCTGTCCACTTTCAGGTGCCTTATATACCCTTTCTCTTGAACCCCTCTTGAACACTTCCCAGAAGTCTTTGTCTGGCTTTACAATTTGAAAGTTAAACCATCCTACTAAGGCTAGTGCTTATGCTGATGACATGCGTGTTTGCATCAATGATTCAACTGCCATTACTAGGATGATGCATGGTGTAGATCTGTTTATCAAAGCCTCATCTGCAAAGATTAACTGGGGAAAAACAGTAGCACTGCAGTGAGAATCCCCTGTGCACCCCCTCCCTTAAGGCCGTGTCACACCTTGACGATTTAGCCGGCTTATGCCGACGTATGAAAAATTTGTCTAAAACGCTGGCACATGTCGAATACGTATGGGTAAGTTTTGTATACGTTAAGAGCACGCTGGCATACGTCGTAGTACGCTGGCATACGTCATAGTACACTGGCATACGTCGTAGTACGCCGAGCTGTTAGATAAATTTTCCATGCTTGAAATTTTTTGACGTATGCCAGCGTATGACTCACACGTTCCGCATAATGCTGGCCATAAGTTGCAGGCACGTTACGCGATCGTTGACACACGTTACTTGTAAGTTACTCATAAGTCGAAACACGTCGAGGTAATGGTTAGCGTCAGTGTTCCAGACTCCCTGGTTGTTGCTTTTTTTTTGTTTTTTTTTTCCTTCGGTATGACGATGATGTTGACACTTCGATTTCTAGTGCGGTTATAATATAATATAATTAATAGGCTGCCGCTCAACGATTTAAATCATAACCGCACTAGAAATCGAAGTGTCAACATCACCATCATACCGAAGAAAAAAAAGAAAAAAAAAGAAAAGAAAAAAAAACACCAGGGAGTCTGGAATACTAACGCTAACCATTACCTCGACATGTTTTCGACTTATGAGTAACTTACAAGTAACGTGTGTCGACGTGTGTCAACGATCGCGTAACGTGCCTACAACTTATAGCCAGCGTATGCGGAACGTGTGTCATACGCCGAGTATGTCAAAAAATTTATAACATGCTGAAAATTTGTCGACGTACTCGGCGTACTATGACGTATGCCAGCGTGCTTCAGGGTGCTATTAACATATACAAAACTTACCCATAACGTATTCGACGTGTGCCAGCGTATTCGGCAAATTTTTCATACGTCGGCATACGCTGGCTAAAACGTCAAGGTGTGACTGCGGCTTGACACTTCGATGTCTAGTGCGGTTATGATTTGAATCGTCGAGCCGCAGCCTATTAATAGCCTACGCCACGTGATCGTCGGCGATACGCTGCTGCGCTATGCATAAGTTAGACTATCGTTGGGCATAGGTTGTGAACGCCGACAACACGCTCAGTATTCGTTGATATAAGTTATCTATATGTTATCGAAACGTTCTGTGTACTTTACTAATACGTTATGCATACGTCCAACTCGGTATGAGTACGTCCAAAACTGGAAAAAAACATCAATAGTTCAGCGTATGCCATCGTTTTACATACATTTTGATACCTTGCCATACGCTGGCTAAAACGTCAAGGTGTGACAGGGCCCTTACCACCATCTCTCCCTGTTAATATCACTTGAAGGAGAGATGGTATTAAATTTCTGGGTATTTTTCTTGGTCCTGGTGATTTTGTGAAGCACAACTGGGAAGTTTACCTGAACGTATTGAACTGATTCTGTTAAAATGGAAAGGCCACTTTGCAAGCTGTCCAACCGTGGCAGGGCATTAGTAACAAATACCCTGGTTACTTCAATTCTATGGCACAAGGTCTTGGCTCTGCAACCATCAACTTTGTTTGTTGATGAAACAGAAGCATGCTCCCCAATTTTTCTGGTCTGGAAAACACGAGCTGCGACCAGAAAATTTGAACCTACCTGTGTCTGAAGGTGGCCAAGGACTAATCAACGTAAAGCGCCAAATCATGGCCTTCCGTCTTTGGACGATTTGGCAGTTCCTGCATGAGCCTTTGTTGCCTTGGAGAGACCTTGCCCATTGTATCCTGTATCCAGTGGAGAACATCAGTTACACTAATGAACTTTTCCAAATGGACCTAACCATTGCTGATTCATCTTCACTGCCTTCCTTTTACCAAAGTAAACTAAACATCTTGCAAGCCTTTACCTGGTCTCGGGACCTCAGTACATATTGTTGCGAATCTGGAAGCCATGAGCACACAGGCATTCAGGTTCCTATAGCTTAGCTATTTCAATAAGTATGTGTTTTCTAGTTAGAATCCATCCCCTAGTCTAATGGGTGAATAAATGTAAATGTGCTGTGTGTTATTTTAGTAGTTAGGATTTTTACACCCCTTATAACAACAACACGCCTTCACCTCGCTTCCTCACACCGACGCCATTGTATACGTGCGTCGGACCACGTACGTGGGCGGAGTTTCCTCGGCCACCAGAGCTCCGACTCCGCCCCAGAGAGATGGAATGTTCCCCGCGACCAATGAGAGTTGAGACGTCTCAGACATCGACTTTCTCACGAACCCTCGACCAATGGGAGGCGTGAGACACCACAGACATCGACTTTCTCACGAATACTCGACTAATGGGAGGCATAAGACACCTCAGACATCGACTTTCTCATGAACCCCCGACCAATGGGAGGCGTGAGACATCACAGACATCGATTTTCTCACGAACCCCGGACCAATGGAAGGCGAGACGTCTCAGACTGTGATCCTTCCCACGACACCCCCTCCCGCAGGAGAAACGCGAGGGCCTTGGAAAGGGGGTGAACGTCAGCATCAGCGTCAGCGTCAGGGTTGGGCGATCGGGTTCAAGGTGCCGGAGATTGACTCGTCTGGTCTGGTCGGCTTGACAGTGATTGGGTTTGAGGTGCCGGAGATCGACTCGTCTGATCTGGTCAGCTTGGCAGTGATCAGGTTTGAGGTGCCGGAGATCGACTTGTCTGGTCTGGTCAGCTTGGCAGTGCTCGGGTCGTCTCTCGTCTCATTCACCTGGCGTCCGACGCTTTTCCTCCGTCCCTGGTGCTTGGAGTGGCATCATGTTGCGGGTTTGAGTCCCGTCGAGCCGGATCGTCGAAGACCACATGGGGTGGACAGGTTCAAGTGCAGGCTCTGGTCTCCAGCTCCCTTTTCTCGAGCTGGAAGACTTCAATAAAGACCATTGGGGTCCACTTCTGTGTTTGGGCCCATCTTTAAGTAGCAACTGTTAAGTGCCTTGTACATTATTTGCATTTCATTTCTATTAGTCGTGATAACTCTGCTTCTTTTGTGCTCCCCTCCTTCCCACCTATTATAAATAAACCCATGTGTTAAATGTATCAGTTCGTTTTTGTTTTTCTTTTATTGGTTTAACACTGTGCGTGTTGCAGAATTAGCCAAGCTGTTGCCGCTGTAAAAGGGACATTTGGACCGACGAAAGTTCGGTGACCATCCGCTCGGGTCACACACAGTTTGAGTACGCTAGCGACTCGTTCCGTACGAGCATCGTCGAGGGTGAATTTCCCCGGTAGTTGGACGGCGTGAGTACTTAGGTAAATTGGAGTTAGACAAGTGGATCCCACCTCACGCCGTCAAAATATTGGCGAACTTCGGTCCGATAAGGGACCCGTCGGCTCCAGAGTTATCCGGGGTGACGACCTATACATTCCGGGTGATCGGTGGAGCCGACTCTACTGCTCCATCTGGTGGTCGTGCTCGCGGCCGATACCCGGCCCCGCAACAGTATGAGCAGTCTATGTTCTTAAGTGAGCCATTGTTTCACAACATACTTTTTGAAGGCTTTGATAAGAATAGGACCTTCATTCAAAAATTTATCAATGCTTCACTCACTAAGGTACACCACCTTAAAAGTAACACCAATGGAACATGGCTAAGTGTTGCCCTCTCGCCTCAGCGATCGGCATTAGGTCCTGTCGCAAGTTAAACAGGTGCTTAAAAGCAGTACATCATACGTACTGTACTTTCCAAACTCGGTGGAATCATCCTCTACCCTCCTCAAATTCCAACAAAAAGGGAGGGAAAGGAATGCCTTTGCCTTTTCCTGAATCTTCAGTTATCTGTTTATACAAACTCATAACCATTTCATTTCAGCCGCTCTCCTTCTTTTTCCAGCAACAACCGCAAAATCCTGCACTTACAATGTCTGAAAGCCCTTTTTCCTTCCGTCCACCCCCGCACCTTGTAAGTGGTTCACAGTCCTGCCACATACCCCAAATTTCAGCCCTATTTGGCAATAGCATTATAAGAAACCTGTGACTAAACGTTCTGGTGATCTTCAATAAAATTGCACACTGGATACTGCCCACAAACTCACTTATCTACCGCTTTTCAGAAGCGATAAGCGAGCAGTGTCCTTTTTGTGGACAAGTCAAAACTGTCACACGCATACATTCAATGTGACCACTTAACCCCCCCCCACCCCCACCCCCATATTTATGGTTTTGAAAGTGCTATTTGCATGCCTTTCTCTGGATTTTAGTTTTTCGATATTTCTTTTGGTCCAAGTGGTCCCTTTTGCCTTCCAAAGGCAGTTCTGGCAAATTTTCTCATTTCCCAGGCTAAGCTGGCAATTCATAAGATCAGAAAGTCCAAATTGAAGAATAATTTGTACAACACGGATGCCGTGGTAATTTTTAAGGCACTTTGTGAAAGCCAAATTAAACTTGAATTTCACTGCTTCTCTCATTCCAGTCAGTTGGAGCATTTTGAGAAGCTATGGTGTGCGAATGATTTCTATAAAGTATCTGAGGGCCGCTTGATACTCAATTTCTAAAATTTACATTCTTCTTGTGCTTACTTTGTTTGCTTAATTTTGTTCATGTGGTTTATGCTTCTTCCTATGCAAATTGGCTGTAACTGGTGGTTCTGGTTTATTTGAGTTCACTGTAATAACGCCCTTTTATATTTTTGTAACAAAAGGACATAAAAATTAAGTTTCTCTTCTCTTCCCTTCTCCCTACAGTCCTTGGTTGGCCTAGTTTGTTCCTGCTATCAGCATATATGGTGTATGATTACTGAGATGGTGGTTTTTGAGTGGCAAATTAAGGGCCAAATTTTTGATCGCTCAACTGCCAAACCAAAAAGCCATTCTTGGACACGAGTATCACTTGACCATTCACTGCTTTGCAAAAAGAGAAACACAAAGGAAAAAAGAAAAACACAATGAATGGAAAGTAATATTATACTGAATCGTAATGTGCTCCCATTCTATATAAACAAAGCTTTCATTGTTGTGAAGGGGAAATAAATAAATGACTCATTCAACAAAAGTTCCTCAAAAATACCAAGTGAGCAAGATTTAATGAAGTATTGGTTTTGGACGTTGCCTATACAGAATATACTTTGCAGGCATATCACTTGCAAGTTCACAAAAATTGAATTTTAAGTGCTTAGATCAAGTTGAAAATCATTTTAGCAAAAATGCATTGGTTAATCGCAGCTCAGGGACAAAGAAGAAATGTTTTGAAAATGCTATTTAAAAGGGCCAAAAGTTTTCCATTGCCTGGGCTTAAATTATTTCAAGACAGATTCACCCTTACCTTTAGGTTAAAGCATTTTTGGGGACCTCATGTCACCATTTTTCTCTTTAATCATCTTAACACATTTGTCTCAACACCAAACCATTGTAAATTTTTGATGGAAATCGTATTTCTTCACCCAACTCAAAACAAAAATATTGGAACCATAATTTTTTGTGGTGGACTCTTGATTTGATGCCTTAAATAATAGTGACTTACGATGTGTGTCCACATTGATGCAGTGTGTGTGTGTGTGTGTGTGTGTGTGTGTGTGTGTGTGTGTGTGTGTGTGTGTGTGTGTGTGTGTGTGTGTGTGTGTGTGTGTGTGTGTGTGTGTGTGTGTGTGTCCTCCATAACTCTAAAATCATGAAACCTAGCAGCCTGTAACTTTGCATGCATACTAAGGGAACTCTAAAGGAGTGCATGATTGAAAATTGGGTGTTTGGGTAAATTTAAACACCCCCTTTAAAGACAATTAACGGTCTCATTTAATTATCCTTTCTCAAGGCGCATCCTCGGTTACCTCGTTCTCCCTCGCTGGGGTCTTAATTCACCATTGTTTTTGGCCTGCTGAACAACGCTTTGACTTGGAACAGGCTACAACGGTTTCTTCACAACAAAGCACTCAAAAAATTTTTTCCACTTTCCTCACTCATATCATCGAATGCCTCATCTACATACCTACAAATCTCTGTATACGTCACTTCTGTAAGTGCAATCGTTTTCAAGTTAGGAGCTTGGAGTGATTTTATGCATTACAAGCAGTTACGCTTAAACATTGTATGCAATAACGAACCGTGCTTCCCCATTGTCTCGGGTTTCTCACCTTGATTTATTTTTTGTATTTATTAATTTTCATTTAAGAATGTTTTTTGCTGGTTCTGTGATTTTTCCCAGTGTATCAGCTTCGATGTCCATCGGCACACAAAATTTTGGTTTTCTACGTCACCCGGAAGGCAGCGATCTTTACTATCAGTGAGTGAGTGAGTCGGTGAATCAGTCGTTGGAATGCGCTTGCGATATTAGATATGGTGATTCTCCACAATCTACTCCCAAGGACTAATTACCTTCGCAAACTTTGCTGCGAAGGTTATGTTTTGATGGCTGTGTATTTATTTATGTATTTGTGAATATGTGTGTTTGTTTGTTATTCGCATAACTCCAAAAGTATTGAACTGAATCGCAGCAAATTTGGTGGGATGATTGGTTATTATCTGAGGACCATTTGATTAGATTTTGGGAGCGATCGGGTCAAAGGTCAAGGTCAAGGTCATGAAAAGGTCAAAATCGTCTTTTTACCATAGCGCGGTCAATTTGTATCCAATTTGCATGCAACTAATGCCAAAATGTTCAGAATTCAATGCCCCTTCTTGTGATATGTGACATGACACAATGACGTAATAACCCTTATTAGCGGTTGGGAGTCAAAGGTCAGGGGGGGGGTCACGACATTGCAAAATGTGCGGTTTTAGTCATAACACGGTCAATTCTTATCCGATTTCCATGAAACCAACACCAAAATGTTGACTGTTCTGTTCCCCACACTCCAATACCAATTACAAAATTAAGAGTACAAAGGTCAAGGTCGAGGTCATGAAAAGGTCAAAATCGTCATTTTGCCATAGTGTGGTCGATTTTTATCCAATTTGCATGCAACCAGTGCCAAAATGTTGTGAATTCAATGCCCAATCTTGTGATATACGATATAACACAATGATGTCATTACCTTTGTTAGCGGTTTGGGTCAAAGGTCAGGGGGGTCAACGACCTTTATTATCATAACACGGTCAATTCTTATACAATTTGCATGTAAGTAGATTCAAAATGTTTAGAATTCAATTCCCTATCCTGTGATGTGTAATATTTGATTTCTTATAATGTGACCAGTTGTCATCAGATTGACTTGACACCGACACGCAAAAAGGTCAGGGAGTTCATACAGAAATTGTACAATGTACGTGAATCAGTGTCAAACAGCAGGAAATTTAATGTTTTTAAGCCATCATAACGCATATGAGATGGCAGATGTGGTATGGGATTAAATACCCTCACAATCAACGGTTTCTGGGGGGAGGGGGGGGCAAAATGTAGCGTTGGCGAAGGTATGTGCTCTACTGAGTGCCCGTTCTAGTTGAAGTATATAATGGAAATATAATTTGAGTTTGGAGGAACGGATCATGTGGACTAAATAACTGTCAAAATCAGGGGTGAAATCTGAAAATGTTAAGAAATCAATTATATATTGGTTTTGCGGGTATGTCCCATTGTATCGTGATTTCTGACTCATGTTAAACACATGACAAGCTCCGTCCTTGCATGATGGCTTGCTTTTGATGGCAAACCACATAGGTGCATACACACGCATGATGAACGTGGCCAAATGAACCAAGTTTCTCGATGGCTTCTCAGTTGAGACATGCAGACGAGGGTGGAGAGAAAATGAATATTTTTTGTAATTTTCATATTTTTGGTCTGGAATAGTTTTTAAAAGATGCAACACATAATAATACGTGATATACTAAATTTTTATATAATTTCTTTAATGACTTCAGGTAGCCCAAGTCTCTCAAATATGACCAAACGGTAAAAAAAATAAACAAATATGGATATTTCAGATAAAACTAACTTGATAAAAGTTAATCAAAGTGATTGCCATTAGTAAATATGCAGTCAATGTCAGAAAATCACATTTTATATTCTTTCTTGGTGTTAAACTTTGCCATCTTGTTCCTTGAGTTTTGCCTATTTCTGATCAATCCGTCTCTCGATGACTCGCCACACACTAACTTTGACGCCTCGGTTACGAGTTTGATTCCGTGCTCTACGGCTTGTGTATGGCAAGGGTAACGCTGAAAGTCTACTGATGGGATTTCAGTTTCATTTATTAATGCCCACAGTTCATCATTCGTCATGTTCCGCAATATCGGTGGTTCTGTCACTTTACACGACATCCACTCCACGATTTCCGTGTAACCCTTCGCATCAACATTCAATTTTGGAACAACAAATTGCCACACCGAACAATCTGTCTCATCTTTCTCTTTCCGTGCCTTCAATATTCTCCTCAGAACCAACTCGCGTATGGGTGCTCTTTCATCTCTCACCATACACAGCAGAAGATTTTCGGTGTGCGCAAAGTACACGTTTCTCTGAATTACGGATTGATAATCTTCTTGTGAGCAGGCGACATGTATCGATTGTGTTAGTTATGATGATATTCACAGCCATATGTTAGTTATAATGATATTCACAGCCATGTGTTAGTTATAATGATATTCACAGCCATGTGTTAGTTATAATGATATTCACAGCCATGTGTTAGTTATAATGATATTCACAGCCATGTGTTAGTTATAATGATATTCACAGCCATGTGTTAGTTATAATAATGATATTCACAGCCATGTGTTAGTTATAATAATGATATTCACAGCCATGTGTTAGTTATAATGATATTCACAGCCATGTGTTAGTTATAATGATATTCACAGCCATGTGTTCGTTATAATGATATTCACAGCCATGTGTTAGTTATAAATATTCACAGCCATGTGTTAGTTATAAAGATATTCACAGCCATGTGTTAGTTATAATGATATTCACAGCCATGTGTTAGTTATAATGATATTCACAGCCATGTGTTAGTTATAAATATTCACAGCCATGTGTTAGTTATAATAATGATATTCACAGCCATGTGTTAGTTATAATAATGATATTCACAGCCATGTGTTAGTTATAATGATATTTACAGCCATGTGTTAGTTATAATGATATTCACAGCCATGTGTTAGTTATAATGATATTCACAGCCGTGTGTTAGTTATAATAACATTCACAGCCACGTGTTAGTTATCATGATATTCACAGCCACGTGTTAGTTATAATGATATTCACAGCCACGTGTTAGTTATAATGATATTCACAGCCACGTGTTAGTTATAATGATATTGACAGCCATGTGTTAGTTATCATGACATTCACAGCCATGTGTTAGTTATAATAATATTCACAGCCATGTGTTAGTTATAATGATATTGACAGCCACGTGTTAGTTATAATGACATTCACAGCCATGTGTTAGTTGTAATAATATTCATAGCCATGTGTTAGTTATAGGCTGAGCGTAAGTGGTTACCACTGTTTCAAAAATGTCAAAAAATGAAGTTTGTTCCATTGCCTTCTCACTATATTTTCCTGAAAGTGTAAGTCTAACTGAGTTCAGAACAAAAAAACCATATAGCTTAATTACATATATACCGAAATATGGTACTTTGAAGAAGGGATGGTTTTGCTTTTCTGATGGTTTTGCGAGTTTTCAATGAAATAACCTAATTTTTCTTTTTTGGCAAAATAAATGAAGGTCATAGTATGTAACTTATTCTGGCAACTAATCTAATAATCAAAATACCAATTTCTGGGATTATTAAGAAATAATACATACCTATTTTTAGCAGCGTCTCACGTAGCGAACGCTGCTCATAGAGAGCTCGGCGTTGTTCTTCTTCTTGTTCGTCTTGTGAAGACAAAACTTTAATCTCTAGGACTTGGCTCTTGTATATACAAGATCCGGATCTCCTTAAATACTGACCACATGTACACATCCTCACATAGACGGTGCCTTTTGAGAGTGTCCATCATGAACTTTTAAATATATTCGGACATTTGCTTTAAAGTTTACGTTACTATTTAAAGATAATTCCATTTATCGTATTGTAATTTCGTAAATACATTATTTATTTTGTAAATACACGATATATCGAAAATACTTAAAGACATTATGATGCGTTTCGCTTTTGGCTTAATCAAGGCACGTGACGAAATATCGGAAGTTGTTTTTTTTTTGTTTTTTTTTAGCCGACAAAATCTTTAGGACGCTGCTCGTGGACACATTTGTCCTTGTTTTATTACTGCTCTATTCAGTGACTGTCAGATGCTGAAAAGCACGAAAAGAGAGAAGATTTATCGAACAAATTCTTGCATGTAAATTTTCAATCCAATCAATTCTGGGAGTAACAAAAAGCTCTCTAAATTCTCCAAAACTGTTTTAACTGCCTTCTAAATTAATAAAATATCTGGAAAAATATTTTTAAAAAATTTTAAGAAAATTAATTTTTTAATCAAATTCAAAAAAGTGTGCCGTGCAGTCGGACAAAAATGCAAAATTACTCTAAACCAAAGCCATGCATGTTTTCAAATTTTTTTTATACTATTATATATCACTGTGCCCCATTTGTAAATAAATTTTAGTGAAAATAATCTGATGCACAGAAGAATAAAAGCATTTTTTTTTTTAAGTGACGTGCAGTCGGACATTTGGGTTGGAAAGTTCGGTCAAGCCACTGTAATCAAGTATCTACCCGGATCATCTCAATTTTTTTTTACATTGATTATTGGTAACAAGTTGAATAATTTAAGACACGTAAATATGAGTTATTGATAAACTAGTCATTTTGTTGGGGGATTTCATAGTCCCAGGCTCTAAAAGGGCAATAAAACAAGAAAAAATAAAAAATATGCCAGAATGTGCATATATCATGCGAATCCACCACTGACCGACACAAATGCTGATTTTCTCAGATGGTGGGTGACAACCTTTTGATTAGATGAGAAATTTCATATAGAATGTTTTATATGTTGTATTTTTGCATGGTCTAATATATGTCATATTTTAAGGTGAAACAAGAAAAAAGGTCAATACTGGGCATGTATATTCAATAAAAATCCTGTAGATTCAGTAATATACATCATAGACCCATGAACCTATATATTTTAAGGTCCAATGGAACACTGTCTGTGCAATGAACCAAATTTCATGACCAGTAGTAGTCTTTGTGACTTTCAAAAATGCCACTCAAGTCAGGGTATGCCCTAAAATATGGGTGGTAACCACTTACATGCGCTTAGCCTAGAATGATATTTACAGCCAAGTGTTAGTTATCATGATATTCACAGCCAAGTGTTAGTTATCATGATATTCACAGCCATGTGTTAGTTATCATGATATTCACAGCCATGTGATAGTTATAATGATATTCACAGCCATGTGATAGTTATAATGATATTCACAGCCATGTGTTAGTTATAATGATATTCACAGCCATGTGTTAGTTATAATGATATTCACAGCCATGTGTTGGTTATAATGATTTTCACAGCCATGTGATGGTTATCATGATATTCACAGCCATGTGTTAGTTATAATGATATTCACAGCCATGTGATAGTTATCATGATATTCACAGCCATGTGATAGTTATAATGATATTCACAGCCATGTGTTAGTTATAATGATATTCACAGCCATGTGATGGTTATAATGATATTCACAGCCATGTGATAGTTATCATGATATTCACAGCCATGTGTTAGTTATCATGATATTCACAGCCATGTGATAGTTATCATGATATTCACAGCCATGTGTTAGTTATCATGATATTCACAGCCATGTGATAGTTATCATGATATTCACAGCCGGTTTCTCGTCCTCTACTCCCCACATTGAAGGATAATGCGGAACCGGCGTCACGAATCCGACCCGTTACTCCCAACCTTTGACTATTGAGTAAACACAGAGCGTGTAATATCTCGCATCGCCTTACACGACATAATCTATCCACATCATCATCGTGCTATGGATAAAATAATTATGAACAACTCACCATGAATGAAAGCATCGAGCAAGCTGGAAACACTCGACTTCCCGTTACCTCAGAGCACTGCGGATGATTAGCGCGCCAAGTCGACGCACCACAGACAACGAACACTCAAAACCTAAAACATATTATCGCAACTCGCAACATGTTCACATTTAAATAATACCGTACTCACTCAATAGAAAGGTAAAAATACCAGAAAATAAAAAATCCTGTATTATTTGAAAAATAAACCGTGAAAGGAAAGAAGGAAAAAAAATGAAAAAGGAAATCCACGAAAGGACTTTTAAAACGGAGAAAAGGATAAACTATTAAAATAAGAGCGAAAGGAACGACAAGACGAAGCAGTGTTAACCAGCTCGACGGTGCCTGAAGCCCGACATGGCGGCGATACCCAAAATGCACCACGCCCTCATCAGTTAGAGCGGTAGTTGCCATCGCAACGGTTACTAAGTCGAGCGCCGGACGGCCGGCCTCACGAGAGCCGTCCAACCTTCCTCGTGTGTCTCTATCCTTATACACAAACACTTTAGTACAACGACAAAGGATTCCGCCGCCGTCTGTGCGTCGTCGAAGTGCCTTCGCTGGGTCCGGCAGAGAACCATGAATAATGGACCTTGAATGCACCTGATCCCATGATGTAATGTGATCTTAGTTCCTGGAAGCTTCGGCGTTCGAGCACAGCCGAGCTCAATCGGGCAAGACGTCCATGGTGTTGCTGGAGGGACGACATCACATCACTGCAGTTGGCATCTCTCTCTCTCTCTCTCTCTCTCTCTCTCTCTCTCTCTCTCTCTCTCTCTCTCTCTCTCTCTCTCTCTCTCTCTCTCTCTCTCTCTCTCTCTCTCTCTCTCTCTCTCTCTCTCTCTCTCTCTCTCTCTCTCTCTCTCTCTCTCTCTCTCTCTCTCTCTCTCTCTCTCTCTCTCTCTCTCTCTCTCTCTCTCTCTCTCTCTCTCTCTCTCTCTCTCTCTCTCTCTCTCTCTCTCTCTCTCTCTCTCTCTCTCTCTCTCTCTCTCTCTCTCTCTCTCTCTCTCTCTCTCTCTCTCTCTCTCTCTCTCTCTCTCTCTCTCTCTCTCTCTCTCTCTCTCTCTCTCTCTCTCTCTCTCTCTCTCTCTCTCTCTCTCTCTCTCTCTCTCTCTCTCTCTCTCTCTCTCTCTCTCTCTCTCTCTCTCTCTCTCTCTCTCTCTCTCTCTTCGTCAGTGTTCCTCGGTGAAGTCGAAACAGCCGTTCGCTGGGGGAGCTGCATCTCGGATCACGCAATCCTGTCAATGGCGAACGTGAGGGATGTCCATGAAGTGAGCACCAGGGGTATTGCCCATATTTTTTACAAGGTTAGGTGGAAAATAAGTTAATGTGAATGCAATGGACAGACATTATATGTGAAATAGCTTCCTCCTGTGTCTTGGTTCTTTCCAGGTAACATATTCTAATTTCTGGTGATTAAGGCCACCCACGGTCCTGCCAAAATGTCTGACCAATCCATTTTATCGATTGAAACGAAAGACAATGATGTACAACTTGTTATTGTACCTTTGGTTTAAATCACAAATCATGTTCTACAACTCAATCAATATTTACTATCACTCTACAGGATTATTTTCAGAATAAGTACCTTGTTCCATGCTGACACCTCACTGCTTTCCAAACTATAACTTAATGTTTTTCCATGCTTGACCATTCTACTCGATGCAGGACAGGCTGGACCCTCTACAAGGCAGACTATCCCTCCTCTTCCCTCCACAAGGCAGACTATTAGTCCAGCAGCGTAGTCTGATATTTCAGATCAATTGTTCAAATTTGCATAAAAGCATCAAAATTGTTACACATGTAAAATAATGTATTCTGAACAATTCGAGATATGGAGCCACCCGAGATTTGGCTGACCAAGGCACAATCTCGGGTGGCTCCATATCTAAAATTGTTCGGAATACATTATTCTACATGTCTACCAATTTTGGTGCTTTTATGCAAATTTGAACAATTGGTTTGCAATGCTGCAGTACTATAACCCTCCTCTTCCCTCGACAAGGCAGACTGTCCCTCCTCTTCCCTCGACAAGGCAGACTGCAGCAGCATCCGCCTTTACCAATTGAGACATTATAAGCAATTGGTCAACTATCTGGAGCATATCATTTTATGAAGGAAATCAAATGGAAGGCCAAATACTGCGTTGCAGGCATCATAAGGAACCCGAATAAGTAAAGAGCAAACAGGTAGAGATACATTCAAAGTACACTGCCCCCGTGCCAAATAAATAAATAACTTGAAGGGCACTCGGTAGAGCGCATGCTTCCGCCACGCAATGCCTGATCCACGAGAACATATCGGGCCCAATACATTTTTGAAATATCATGCTATACAGTACAATATCGTTTTTGGCCCTATCTCTCAGCTGTTGAATTAATACCAGGTGGGGTTAACTCGGCCTGTCATCCTTCCGAGGTTGGCAAGATGTGTGCCCAATAGCCAAGGAGACTGCTTAGGCAGCACAAACGCTCTGCACAGAGTATGGCCCCAATCTCCTCCTCCTCTCAATGGTGAAGAATCACTTTAAAAAATTTAATAATCCTCGTATCCAGATCCGGATTCGGATCTACACCAAAATCGAACCAACTTGTTCTTGCCACACACCCATCCTGTCCACCGATATATCTTGCTATATATCATTTTTGGCCCGATCTCTCAATGGTGATGAATCACTTTACAATTCTAGTAGTCAGATCCGGATTCGGATCTTCACCAAAATCGAATCAGTTCGCCCTCGTCTCACACCGAACCTGTCCACAAAATTTCATCCGGATCCGTCTACAACTTTTTGAGATATCCTGGACACAGTCAGACAGACAGACAAACAGACAGACAGAAAGGGGTGAAATATCCTCCACCTTCGGTGGTAGAGGTAAAAATAAAAAGAGTGGGGAGAGAGGTGAGGGGGAGCATACCAACAGCAGGGTAGAGGGACAAAATAGGAGACTTTGATGAACAAGAGTGATAATTGCTTTGCAATATATGTCCCTTACCAATGTGATATTTTCTAAGTTCAAAAAGAGTATAACTGTGAAAAATTGATGAAATGCCCTGAAACATAAACTTTTTCTGGAACTTATTATAATAAAGCCATGTCCTAAGTTTCAGTTGAATATGTTCATGGGTATGGGAAAAATGTTTTTTAAAAAAACCACAGGTGGGACAGATGGATGGAAAGGACAGCAAACCAACAGTCACCTTCGGTGAAGCCAGTAAAGGCCCAATAAAGGACATGGGGAAATCTGAGAGCAAGGGAAGGACACAAGGGGTGAACAAGCTGGATATAGATGCAAACTCTCAATCACAAAAGTGGAAGGGAAAACTGGGGAAGAATCAGAAAGCAAACTAAAAATAGAGAGGAAAAAGATGGTGAGGTAGCAAGGGATAACCTAAGATAGTGGTGAACAGCTTGGAGCCCTGGAGGGAAGAATGAAATTGAAGTGGCTGAGGAAGTTGATTCCAGAGACAGGAAAAAAAAAGGAACGAATGAGTGGAGGTGTGTAGTGTGGGAAAAAATTTAATTAAAGATCATGGATTGGTTAAAATATCAATTAGCCTGAGAAAAGCTTGTGTGTCAAAGATAATTTAATAAACTAGTGCGTGCCCATAGATGCATGGCCGTACGTGCAAACAAACAAACCAAAAAAAACTTTCAAACCGCGTGCCAGAAACAACAACCACACAGGCTGTTCCTTCGCTCTCATATCCCTGTACGTGCGTGCCCGTATGTGCGTGGCCGTACGTGCACAAAAAAATATAAATAATAAAACTTTCAAACCGCGAGCTAGAAACGACAACCACACAGGCTGTTCCTTCGCTCTCATATGCCTGTACGTGCGTGCCCGTATGTGCGTGGCCGTACGTGCACAAAAAATATAAATAATAAAACTTTCAAACCGCGAGCCAGAAACGACCACCACACAGGCCGTTCCTTTGCTCTCGCATTCTCGCGACAACCACACTTCCACACACAGAGTGAATTAAAATCCAAATTAAAATCAAGTTTACCTCCCTGTCTTTGCTCGCCATGACATTCGCTGCAATGTAACCGGCACGGCCCGTGACTTCATCGTCGGCCGGCCGCGCACTGGCCTACGCAGCCATGCCTATGCAGCAACATGTCATGTCATTGGTTGGTAAATAAATGGCCATAACTTGGGAAGGACTTGCCCGATTAATATTGTTGTAGATTTCCACCACTCCGGCGTGCGGACGACTGCCTTTAGCCCACTTGCGGTCGCGCGCGCCCACCGAACGTGGCAATCTAGTCGTAGCTTCCGGATCAATGCCGAAACACAGCTACGGGTGTTTTTAACACACCATAAACCAGCCAACTCTTCTGTCCATGCGCTACAGGGTCAATCGCCGAATTGTCGATGTACCTAATTATTTGCGCGGACAGAAATGCCGGGAGTTTATTCCTCAACGGGACCTGCACGAAAACGTGACGCTTAAGCAGCTCGTTCCGGATGCGATTGCCAAGCAGTTTTATATCGCCAAGTCCCGTCGGACCAGATGTACGTTTCATCGGCTTATAATCAGCCAGCTATTTATTCCGAACGCAATTATGGCAGTCAATGGCAGTCAATGGCAGAAAGAGACACAATGAGCAGGTGACATTCAACAATGGGGAACATTTATTTGAACACAAGCAATGCATTAAATGGGGGGGATGGGGAAAAAGACATGAGCAAAAACCTACAGCCGATATCTATTCTGCGATGTACATGCACTCACAACAATTCTACTTAAAGGACAAGGCGCACAGACTTTCATCCAAAACCCCACAACAAAAGAACAGGGCTCATGAGCCTTTATAGTTGCTCGGAGCCAGGATGACCGAAGGGGCTCTGAGAGAACGAGCGGGCTACCTAGCCACCCTCTTTGTGACTCGATGGGTCCTGGTTCGGCGACCATCAGTGTCTCTGCCCGCACTCCAACCTCCGAACTCTCCAGCTCCCCACACCAACTGCAACTCCACCACACCAGCGCAGCGCGAACTCGAACGCTCTCTCCAAGCATTCTCCCCGACTCCACTCAACTCCCTTTGTCTCCAACTCCAACTGGTGTCCAACTCAGAACAGCTCTGACTCCAACTCAGAACTCAGAACAGCAAATCAGAGCAGCTCTCCACTGCCTTCGAGCTCCCCACACCACCTGCTCTTCTGTTAACGGCGAGCGAACATGGCCCTTTATAGTCCCCGAGGCTTTCGCTCCTTCACCTTCGACCCTTCACCCCCGGCTGGCTCCGCCCCTGTTCGTCTCCTGATCCGGTTCTTGCCGTCAAACGTGGACGTGGTGGAAATCACCGTCTTCACGCAGACGTGGTGGAAATCATCGTCTTCACGCGGACGTGGTGGAAATCATCGTCTTCACGCGGACGTGGTGGAAATCACCGTCTTCACGCGGACGTGGTGGAAATCATCGTCTTCACGCGGACGTGGTGGAAATCATCGTCTTCACGCGGACGTGGTGGAAATCACCGTCTTCACGCGGACGTGGTGGAAATCATCGTCTTCACGCGGACGTGGTGGAAATCAACGTCTTCACGCGGACGTGGTGGAAATCACTGTCTTCACGCGGACGTGTTGGAAATCACCGTCTTCACGCGTACGTGGTGAAGATGGTGAGGAGATGATGGCGGTTTTGGAGAAGATGGTGAGGAGATGTTTGTTGAAAATAAAAGACGGAAAATAATAACACTACCTCAAAGATTCACAGCCCGGCACACGAACAAATCCCGTTATACATCGGAGGGCAATTCTAACCTGGAACACACACTTACCGAAATAACACCTCTGGGGAACCTGACTGGTGTTCTGTGAATTTCCACAACCGTAACACTATCAAACCTTGAAAAGGCACATCTCCTCAGGTCCCCAGCAATATAGCTGGCAAGTTTCAATTAGATCGGACCAGTGGTTATCGAGAAACAGCGGTCACACACACACACACACACGCACGCATGCACGCACGCACGCACGCACGCACATAGTCACACACTGCTGGAATTATAGATAGATATATTGGGAGAGCTTTAGCAGAGAGATTCGTCTAATGTAAGTGAATTCCTTTGTGCCTTTAATTATTTTGTCTAAGTTCCTAAGTTCTGGAGAGGGGAGAGAGGCCTCTGCCTGGTGGACAGTAAGCACCTGGTGGCAAAGGGGGATTAGAGAAAAGGTAAGAGACCTTTTAAATCTCTTATAAGGAGGTGAATTACTGTGGCCAAGTCGTTTGCCCCACTTCTCTCTGTCGACGTTCCACAGACCCGAACCAAAATTTAAAGGTAGGAATACAAGATTGTTAATTGTATAAAATAAAGAGGATCCGGGGATAGTGTTGGGGTCGCCTGACGTGGGGAGTAAATACTCCGTAAGAGGCAAGGGATTTATAGTTCCTTTAGTTGGTCTAACATCTTGTTAGGTTGTGATTAAAGTGTGCAGTCACAGGCAGTGGCGGGAGGCGTTGCGCAGAAAGTTGTAAAACTGCCAAGTCAGGAAACAGCATGGGCACTGCAAAGGAAATACAAGTTGCTGAGTCATGGGTTGGCGGAGTGGCACAGGTTTTGCTGGAGGGCTAGTGACAAGGGTGGAGTAGTGAGTGCACCAAGGTTGTGAGAGCCGAGGGCATCAGGGTTATGAGAAAGTCGCTATGAACTAAGCAATAGGAAAGTCAAAAATTAAAGTTTGATTTCTGATGACTGACTAGCACTTGAAGCAACTGTAAAATAAGGAAATGAGAAACCACCTACGAAAGACAAAGGATAGCGATGCTCCTGCTAGCGGGTCAAATGCTGAATATACGTATAAAACCTATGGATCAGGTGCTTCAAAGGACATGAAGTTATTGGCGGAGTGGACCGAAAAACAAAAATTAAACTTCCCTGAAAGAGGAGCATTTAACCGGGATAGAATAGAAAACCTAAGAAAGGAACTGGTGGAGAGAAAGATAAAACCACAAGAAAGCTAGTGGATTGGAAAGTATTTGGTAGATGGGCCAAGGAGAGCCTCAGAAGGGAAGAGCAATCGAAAAACACAAGCATAAAGTGGAGCTTAAAAGATGCGCAAGCCACCCTTAAGGAGGTACAGAAAATGCTACCGGTAACAACACCCTCCACTCAGCAGGGAGCTTGGGGAGGAAACATCCAAATGACACCACAGGTAACAAAGGAGAGTACGACCTTTAAGGCCGCTGGGAATCCCTACAAAGAAGTGGCATTAGAAATGCGGAAAACAATTAAAGACAGTAAACCGATGGAGATGGGACCTGAAAAGTTGTGCCCAATGATTGAGCAAGTGTTGTGGAATCTGCAGACTGGTCAATCTGACACCCGCTTCGTTCATTGCCAATGGAACCAGAGTGATTTGCAAGCTATAAAAATGCAGATAAAAGATTATGAAGACAACCCAGAGGGTTTGTGGAACAAATGTTGCATTACATAAACGCAAATAAGGCAAATCATGACGACATGGCCAGGCTTATGGCAACAGTACTACCGGTAAGAAAATGCCGAAAAACAAAAGATTTAGCAGGGTGGCCTGATGTCTCACCGGCAAGAGAAACTAAAAGACAGTATAATGCCTGGGTATAACATCTACTTGTCCACTTGAGAACAGCCATAAGCCCACCTGAGATAAACTGGGGAAAAGGGACAGGCTGTCAACAAAAGGAGGAGGAAGAGCCAGAGGAGTTTATGGATAGGTTGCGACAAGTCAGTGGCAAATCCAGGGGGGTTTCCTGGTTGCCCGGAACCCCCCCCCCTTCCCAACTAAAAAATATTTACCATTACAGTGGCAAACCCAGGGGTTCCCTGGTCACCCAGAACTCCTTCGAGTATGTCATATAGTTGCTAGTATGTCATATTGGCACTACCATCACTCAGTTAGGTCTCACGAGTCATGATATTTAAGATTGAAACTTGAAGTTTATTGAATTAAAGCTATTTTATTTTTAGTTATGCATTTAAATATTAAATTGATTAACTTTTATATATTTTTGCACAATACGTGCATATCAAAGAATATGTGAATGTGCATTTATTTGAAAGCTGCAATAAAGTTTTCATAACGGTCATATGACTTGGATTTTCTGTTATTTGGAACCCCCCCCCCCCCACCCAATTCCTGGATTTGCCCCTGCAAGTCATCGTTCAATACTCAGGGCTGGCCGCTGCAGCAATACCTGATGGTTTATTGATGAATTTGTTTGAAGAGGGATTGCTGCCACCGATATCAAAACAGATAAAGCTTGTGAAAATTGGGTGGCAGGTGGAAACACCAGCTCAGGTACTAGCCGTGGCAAAACATTGCTTTGAAGCAGCAGAAAAAGAAAGAAACCATTAAAAACGAGAATTTGCAAATATTATGTTAATGGTGGAAGACTTATAAAGAAAGCAGCAGAAAGAGAGGCGAGAGGAGGAGAGCCGTTGGGGTCAAAATGATTATCCACCATGGCCAAAAAGAGGAGAGATTCTGACAGCCCCGCATATATACTTAGCGGAAGAATCCAATGATGACGATGTACCAGGATTCCCTCTCCCGATTGGACCAGATTTAAAAACAAAACCAAAATGGAGGGAAGCAAAAAATAGTGACCGAACACAGCCGCGAGGGCCCCCTTTGGGTCCACATGTTTGTTATAACTTTGGGAAAACGGGTCATTGGAGAAGGAATTGCCCATATAACCAACAGCAGGGCCAGAATCCCCAACCACTATACAGGGGACAGTCGGGAGAGAACTGACAAGTGAAACAGCAGGAGAAGCGGTATTGACAGTGTGAGAGCGAGTTGACATCCGTGCTGCCACGACTGACCGCAACCCCTTCAGATGAGCCGACCTTAAATCTGAAGGTAAATGGGAAAGACATTTCATTTATAGTGGACACAGGCGCTACTCGCTCAACAATTAGAAAGGATGCTCTGCCCACCGCACCATTATCACAGCAGCGTGCTAACATAGTGGGAATTTCTGGCGTAGCCAAAAAGACTCAAGTTACACAAAAACTAACTGCTGAGTACGGGCCTTCAGAGGCACATCACACTTTCTTGTTAGCAGCAAATACACCTGTAAATTTATTGGGGCAAGATTTTCTTTGCCACTTGGGGTGCATGGTGAGATCTATGCCAGATGGGGTGTATTTAGATATCCCAGAGGTTAAAGAAGCAGACCGAGAGATAACTGAGCAGAACTTAACAGAGTTGAAAACAATACCCAACTTAGTGCTTTGATTGGAGTCTCACCACGAAAATACAGCAAAATGGGAAGAACCCATGCACTGTACAGCATTCTATGATGTTTCAGGAGAGGAAGAAAAGTATTGAGAATCCAGTAAAAAGCACAATAGGAAAGGAGTTTAGCATAGAAACAGCTGATCACTGGATGGGAAAAGAGGGAGTAGGATTGGAAGTAAGAACTACACAAGAGCAGCATGACATGATGCAACAATCTAGAAATGTAACGCTGCACATTACATTGATAGTCACTAAGAGACTTAGAGCCCAAGAAATTGGGCCGATGGGTTGGTTACATAACTAAAAGGATTACCAAGGAAGTACTTTTGTCAGGTAGAGGGCAGAAATCTGTATCGCATTGAAGGGGGTTGAAGGGTACATGTGGGAACAGCCTCTCGTGGACTTTTTTTGTGCACTCCCAGCGGCCTTAGGCCTAAGTCACATTTGCCACGGCGTCGTGGGGTCTACAAAATCTATGGCCACAAGCAATTATAGGGCGGCCGCAGTATTTCCACGGTCACACAATGTAGCAGTCACACATGTTTTTTTTATTTTTCGGGGAGCCGCACGGGGTATTTATAAATTGTGGAGACCGAAAACGTGGGGGTGCCGTACGGTCTTTGATTTGATGTCGCACGGTGACCAAGGGCATTCCTGTGGCGGCCATATAATTTTCAAGGCAGACGCAAGGTGCCTGCAAGGCGACCGCAGGGGGGCCCTAAGGCGAACGTGCGGCCAGATGGACGGTAACGAGTGGGTTCTTTTTTTTCTTTTTTTTTTTACCAGTTCTTTTGTTTCAGCTTGTCGAATTGCTACGGCGAACGTAGAAATGAAAAAAGTTAAAGCTCCGCGCTATAATCCCACGGCGACCCCTACGGCCTGTAAAAGATAGCCAAACGGTGTAGGGCCACCCTGAGGCCACCACAGAAACTCTGCGGCTGCCACACGTTTCTGTCAATTTAGAGGGCGTATGGCCGCCGTATCCTCGCCGTAGAGCAAATGTGACTTAGGCGTTAACAACATTGCCGTTTTTGAGCGGATAAGTAAGCTTCCATTTAGAGAAATGTTATCAAGGAACGAGAAAGAGGGGCTGTTGACACAGGTACCTGAGATATAGCACAGGTACCAAAACTAAGCCCCTGCCCCACATTAAGTAATATCCAATCTCGGAGGAGGCTAGAAAAGGGATCGCCCCAGTAATTTCAGCTTTACTCGAACAGGGAGTCATTATAGAAACTGTCAGCAAATGTAATGCACCAATTTTTCCTGTTATGAAGCCAGGGAAACAGACATGGTGATTTGTACAGGACTTGAGAGCAATTAACAAATGTATCATATCGATTCACCCAGTAGTGCCAAACCCAGTGACTATATTTGTCATCGATACCATGTAATACACTGTGCTACTCGGTGATTGATTTGTGCAGTGCATTCTTTTCAGTACCAATTTACGAAGGCATCGCAGAATCTGTTTACCTTTTCTTATGAGGGGGTGCAATACACTTGAACGGTGTTGCCACAGGGGTTTGCTAATAGCCTGCCATTGTTCTCGCAAGCGCTCCTTAAGGATTTGAATGATATCGCACTTACCGAAGGGTCTACTTTGGTGCAGTATGTAGATGATTTGCTGATTTGCTCAACGTCATAAGAAAATTGTAAAAAGGATAAACTGACCTTTATGAGAGCATGAGCCGATAAAGGCCACAAAGTGTCTAAGGATAAGTTGCAGCTTTGCGAAACCCCGGTAATGTACCTAGGACTGTCAGATGGCAGGGTGCGAGCAATCTTGAATGTCCCAAAACCCAAAACAAAGAAAGCAATGAGGTGTTTCTTGGGGATAGCTGGATATTGCAGACAATGGGTAATTGATTATGCAGTGCTAGTTGGACCACTGTTAGATAAGATGCTGGACAAAGTGCCAGAACCAATAGAGTGGACACAACAGGCTGAAGAGAATTTTGGTAAGGTTAAAACAGCTGTCGACAATGCCAACCTTGGGCTTGCCAGATTACGATAAGACGTTTTACCTATACACTCACGAAAGAGATGGATTTGCACAGGCAGGACTAACACAGCCGCATGGTGATAAGATGCGTCCGTTGGTGTATTATAGCATAAAATTAGACCCGGTAGCACAAGGGTTTTCACCCTGCTTACGGTCAGTGGCTGCTGCCTCGTATGCAGGACAGGCTACTTGCCAGATCGCAATGACATCGCCGTTAGTCCTACAAGTCCCACACTGTGTAAGGTCTGTGTTGTTAAGGGTGAGAAAACAACACCTATCGGCAGTAAGAGCAATGATGTATGACTTGGTGCTAATTCAAGCAAAGAATATAGTCATTGAACGATGTCCTGCATTAAATCCATCGTCTTTCATGCCAATTGCAGACGATGGGGAAGAGCACAACTGTGAGGAGGCAATGAAGGAGACCACTACTTCCCGAACAGATTTAAAAGAAATACCGCTACAAAATCCCAAAATAATCCTTTTGTGGATGGTTCATCAACAAGAGCAGCGGATGGGTCGCTATTATCGGGAGATGCAGTGTGCTCTCAAAGTGATGTTTTGGAGAGTGGTAAGCTGCCCTGGCATTATTCCGCATAACAGGCAGAGCTATGTGTGCTTATCACGGCATTAACTTAGCTGAGGATAAAAGCGTAACCATAAATACGGATTCCCAATATGTGTACGGGGTGGCACATGACATAGGAGTACTTTGGAAGGTAAAGGGATACATAATATCATCAGGTACCCCAGTAAACAATGGTAAATTGATAGAACTGTTCGAAACTATTCACTTACCAAAACAAATAGCAAGAATAAAGTACCGAGCACATACGAAACAAAGAGATGTGGTCTCGAAAGAGAATGCTTTCGCTGATGCAGCAGCAAAACAGGCGGCACAATCACAACACACAGCAAATATGCTCGCCAAGGAGAAAAGTGAGGAACGGGCGCCGAATACTGATGATATCACAGCACTACAGTAAGCCACTGAGACATGTGAAAGAGCCAAATGGAAGAAAACAGGATGTTGCTTTGATGCGAAAACAATGCTCTGGTTTTCAAAGGAAGTTAAGATAGTTGCTCCAACGGAGCTTTTGCCATGGCTTGCTGGTTTAGCGCATGGAAGTGGCCACATGGAAGTGGTCAAGGAATTCCACTCGCAGGTCAAACAAGCACTGCGGGAACCGGCTGAGGAGGAGCACCACGGCATCCAGCCGGGCAACTGGGTGTACATCAAGGTGTTCAAGTGGAAGAACGTGCTGAGGGCACATTGGACAGGACCTCACCAAGTACACCAAGTACAGGACCCCACACAGCTGTTAAAAGTGTGAAGGTAAATCATCATGGATTCATGCATCTCATTGCAAAAGATCATACAGGAAACTGTAAGGAGAATAGAAGAAAACCGTAAGTGGGAAAAACATTACCAAAGGTTTATGACATGCGTAGCAGTGTTTCTAGTCAGCGCGTTCATAATCGTGATAACATGGCTGGAATGCCAGGAAGAGCAGAATACTCGGTAAGACCAGAGCAGGGGAAACAAGGAATGGGTCATGATAGAGTAAGAAGAGCAAAGGGAGATCAGCATCGGGACCGACTGCATGACCAAGGAGTGTATAGGATAAATACCTTTTTGACCCTGTCACACAATTATGCAATGAAAGAAAATAAGACGAAGTGTTGAGCATGTGCCCACCTCCTGCACTCCTCAAAGACAGGATTGCCGTTAGCGGTGATCCCATTTGAAGAAATTTATTGTGGAGCCGGATGGTACCATAACCTTGCCTTGAATCAAACAAGTAATGAGCCATGTATGAACTTTGTGAGCGGTTGGTATCCTCCTTACAATTTAGTGAAGAAACCTCCGTGTTTTATGATTTCGTACAAAAGAGATGGGTTCTTTGGCTTAATCTGGACGAACCTTAGCAGCGAATTTTATGCTGGAAACTCTACTTGCAATTCTTCAAGAGAGATAAATGATATGGATGATAATCGGAAGGGCAAAAATGTAACTTATGCTAAAGTCGAGTCACATGGTACATACTTTGTATGTGGGTTTAGGGCCTATCCTTGGTTGCCACACAATTGGACTGGGTCTTGCTACTTGGGTGATGTGGTGCCACACATCTGCCTGACCACTAACTCACCGTTTGAATGTATTGTTAAGGATTCAGCGGTGGCGGGATTCGAACGAGTGCGTCAATCACTGTCCGTAACCAGTTTGGGTTTTTGCACCCTACTTTAGATAGCCAAATATTATGGATTTGGCGCCACCCTAACCACCGCCGTCTCCAGGATTATACCGCCGGCTGGCTCAGCACAATTTTCGGGTCACGCGCCTCGAATCTCGATACCAACGTACACCTGTGCCTTGCCAGCTGGGGGAATAGATCCCCGTTACAGACTGGTTTTGTCAGATACCGAGCGAATTCTGCCAGTCTGTAACCATTTTGGTTTTTATATCCAAATCGAGCAGATCGTTCCTCGGTGCGGCACAAATTAATTCAAAATAGCAACTTCATACAAATTAGCCAGATTTATTGGGGACACATCGGGGAAACACAACACAAGCAAAGCATTCACGACAATGTTATAATTAATCTATAACCCGTTCTTAACTAGGTAGCTACGGATTACGGGTTTCGAAGGGGACCCTAATGAGATAAACCTTAAACAACATGCAGACAAGACATGGACAGCATGCAGACAAGACACAGAGTACTTGGTGATGTTTCCTGGACGTGAGGAAAGTGTCAAAGGCATGAATGTGGCTCGTAACAAGCCGATGTGCACAGATTCGAGCACCCAAGCTCAAACACGCCGCGTGGCAAAATGGCGCTCGTCCATGTGTCGCAGCCCTCACGCATGCAGCCTCGGCGCGTTCAGACCCCGCGAGGTCGACTGCACCAGAGCGAAAGATCCACGGTGGTATGCTCCAGCTGGCTTTTCACAAGGTCCAGCATACAAGTCCAGGCCTGGCCTGTTCACCAGATAAGGCCAAATCGGGGTGTTGGGCTCCGCAGGTGGATTGACAAACGTGTCGAGCCATGAAGTGAGTAAGGACAGAGGCTCCATGGTTAGACGCAGGTTGAAACTGTCGATCACCTCCTCATAAAGTCGATCGCCGACTCACACAGCAGCCAGTTCCTCTCGACACAGATTGCAGCCTCCCACTAGTCGTTTCTATACAGCAGAAATCCTCACTCGACACTCAGGCTCTCTTACTCCCTTGGCAGATGGCAGACTCTACCCTCAGGTTCAGGCCCTTCCTCTCTTACAGATCGCCGACCACTTGCACCGCGAGTTACTCCCTCAGCAGATTGCCGACTAACCCTCAGGTTCAGTTCCTCCTACTGCCGATCGCACACTCGACACTAGTCGTTTCTCTGTTGCCTCCCTGGAACTCGCTCGCCTCAAAGGCGACTGCTCAACTCCGCACTCTCAGTTTTACCACCTTTTTTTTCCGGCGCTCCTGCAGTTTCCCTCTCGCCTCTCGGCCGACTGCAGTTTCACTTCTCCCTCTCGGCCGACTGCAGTTTCACTTCTCGCCTCTCGGCCGACTGCCCAACTCGGTGCTCTCAGTTTTACCACCTTTTCTTTTCGGGCGCACCCTCCACCAAGCCGACAGACACTCCTCCCTTCAGTTTCACTTCCTTCTCAAGGCCACTCCCCCTCAGAGCAATGGGCGGGGACTATTGTCCGGAGAAGGAAGGAAGAAGAAGAACCTCTCGGTCCACCAGCAACGTACCAACGATGAACAGCCTCTCACACCTCCCGACACACATGTAGCTTCCATTTGCCGAACAACCTGGCTAAACATGCATTTAATGGGGGATCTGGGCTAATCCTATATTTAATAGCACAGTAAGGGCCATTTCCGCAACAGTATTATGAGATGGTAAAGGGGAATTTTAGAAGGGGATTTCACTGAGATGATAATCTTTCCCTGGTATGGGGCATAGGCTGCTGATGATCCAAGCTGCTGATGGCTGTGATAAAGTCAACACCAAGATGATGGCCCTGCACACAATGACCATGCAAAATAGGATAGCCCTGAACATGATATTGGCAGCCCAAGGAGGCACATGTGCCTTTATTGGAAAGAATGTTGCACCTATATTCCAGATAACTCTGAAAAGATCCATGACGTGGTGCAGTATGTAAGAAAGGAAGCTGTCAAATATCATGATTATACGAAAGGATGGGAGCTCGGATCCTGGCTAATAGATTGCTTGGTGGAGGGGAAGCATAGATTACATATATATATATATATATATATATATATATATATATATATATATATATATATATATATATATATATATATATATATATATTTATTGTTCATTGGACATGATATTTGTTGCTGTCATTATCATAGCGTGAATAAAGACAATAATCGGTGTGTGTGTGTGTGTGTGTGAGTGTGAGTGTGAGTGTGAGTGTGAGTGTGAGTGTGAGTGTGAGTGTGAGTGTGAGTGTGAGTGTGAGTGTGAGTGTGAGTGTGAGTGTGAGTGTGAGTGTGAGTGTGAGTGTGAGTGTGAGTGTGAGTGTGAGTGTGAGTGTGAGTGTGAGTGTGAGAGAGAGAGAGAGAGAGAGAGAGAGAGAGAGAGAGAGAGAGAGAGAGAGAGAGAGAGAGAGAGAGAGAGAGAGAGAGAGAGAGAGAGAGAGAGAGAGAGAGAGAGAAAGAGAGAGAGAACATTTCCCACAGTGACAATGATGGTGGCGCATGAAATGTTTCTTGACTGACCATCTTTGAGTGACCATGAAAAGCAAGAAAACACAGAAAATGAAAAACCTCATGTAAAATCTGGTCTAGACACAGTGTTGGTGGAATTTTATGGAGAAAATGAAAATACACACACGTGCCCCTGAGATTGATGAGAGCCCTTTTGAAATAATTCAACAATTGTTGCAAAAGAACCAAAAACAGTTAGATGATTGTGATGAAGGGATATGGGTCAATAAAGAAACTTTAGAAACTGAAGGGCAAAAATAATTTGAGCAGCTTGCTCAAATAAAGGATGATTAATATATTGGGAAAAGGTGATTGCCTGTTGGATGTATACGTTTGGTGTGCATTGGGTTTTTTTTCTTACAGGTTGCCTCAGCACCCAAACTCTGTGGATAAGATGAGCAGGGGAGGTGGTGGCACCCTAGGGTGACATTCACTTGCTGGAATGTTAACCCACCATGGAGCGCAAGTCTGGGTAATGCTGTGGAAGCAGACCCTGCCGCTAGCTGAAGACAAATTAAAATTTTTGTAGGTTTGTCATTAAAGAAACAAACCTTTGTTTTGCTCTGTATGAACAAAGTGGGGGAAATGTGGAAAATAAACCTTGGTTAAAGTTCATGTACTGGTTAAAATATATATTAGCCTTAAAAAGGCTTCTGTGCCAGAGTGAATTTAATAAATATATTGGGAGAGCTTTAGCAGAGAGATTTGTCTTACGCAAGTTAATTCCTTTGTGCCGTGAATTATCTTATCTAAGTTTTACTGGCCCACACATACCTTGACCAAAAGGTTGCTATCCCATACTCCCTTGTCCAGGCCAGCTGGACCGAGGACCATTTAAGGGTTTTTTTCATCCAGTTTTCATGATTTTACTTTACAAAACCCTTCTGTTCTTTGTCAAAGCCTTACTGCAGCTCGTCATAGTTTAATTAGTTTTCCTGGAAAATAATGGTTATAGTATAAACCATGCCTTGCTTATAAAGATATACATAGACCATGTAACCACATATAGCCAGGGACTGGCTGGATTTACAACAGGCTTTCACTCCACACGTGTCTTTTATTTCAATAAACAATCATAATTGGACGATAAAGTCTTTTCTGTTTTATAGGTATCCAAAACTTCCACGACAGTAGCGAGTCTGGATTTTGGGAGTTTCACCAGAAGGGAGATATTGGCAGATTGGTGTGAGCCCTGCAAAAAGTTGGGTAGAGGTGGAGGGGGGACAGAGCCTGGAAAGGGCAGAGGGTGCAAGACCAAAAAGGAGGCAGTAGAAGACAGAGGGACCACCGACCTGTCTGCAATGGAGATATGATAGGCCAATAGCCTCAGCTTTATTGTGGGAGATTCCAATTATTTTGAAGACCTTCCTTTCCATGGAGTAAAGCTGAGCAAAAGTGTGAGGCAGGCATGCCAGCAGAGGGGAGAGCAGTATTCCATCAAGCTGCAGATGAAGGCCTTGTTAGTAGATTAAGCTCAGATATGCCAATGAAAGACTGCATTATGGAGGATGCACAGTTAGTTTTGGAGGTGAACTTGGAAAAGTGATTTGTCCAAGAAAGATCATGGCCGATGGTGATGTCCAACAGTGTGAGTGACTGAACTACTTCAAGGGGATTGTTAAGGAAGTAGATGGGAGGATTCATCAGATGGTCTTTTCAGGAAAACAGAATGAAAATGCAAGATTTGTCAGAATTGAACAACATACACTAAACTAGATGGTATTCATAGAATACTTACCCCACACAGTCTTGAAAAGGGCTTGGTGCAAGCAGGAGATGAAGGGGGATGGGGGCGGGGGCACAGGCAGCTAACTATCCTGGGACCCAGACCTAATAGGGGCCTTCAATGATCTCTTCAATTTTTATTTTTTAAATAATCATCGTTTGTGATGATAAAACACCTGGAGCAACTTTATTTTGTCTCCCCCCAAGACACTCAGGGTGATTCGCCGGCATGCCATTGCCATGGACAGTGACACCATCTCTCATAAAATATACTACTGTGGGAACAGTTTACATAATCACAATCGCGGTAATGCCAAAAAGTAATACAGGAGTGTTGGCCACACCCCATCCCAATGAAGTTTGTTAAACGAATTAAAATGTAGGAATAAGTGAATAACACCCCAATTCCCCTGAAACACAGCATGCGTTTCTGACGATAAGAATATTGAAACCGCCGTATACGTTCTTCAAAAAAAAAAGTACACACACACACACACACACACACACACACACACACACACACACACACACACACACACACACACACACACACACACACACACACACACACACACACACATATATGTATATATATTTGAAGGGGACCCGCATGAAGGGGGCCGTATACTTAGTATTGCCCTTCTGGCTCTCGGCAGCCCTGGGTGTAAGCCAACTCTTCTAGTGGCAAATTTGTAATTGCATCTACCGACACTGCCTAAGGTAAATGTTTACAAATTATACTTTGAAAAGTTTCAATGTACGTTCAATATGCACTTTTTCAAATGATCATGTAACATGTGGTGTAGTTTATATTTCTTCCGTTGAACGGTTTTCGATGTATGCTCTGAACAAAATGCGACACGTGTGTATGTATGCAACCAATTGCTTAATCCCACTTTTTGTTTCACATACATGGGCTAACAAATGTTGGATCAGCTTGTGATTCGATCTAGGTCTGCAGGGAGGGAAGAGGCTGCTGCTGCCTATCTGAGAATGAGGGATGCTACTTCAGAGGATTCATCAGAGATAGAGGAATTTTTTTTTTTTTAAAGAAAATCAATATCACACTGATCATTGATGAGGGTCAAGAACATGTTTAGGCCCAAGATACGACTTTGGGGCACTTCAGCTTTAACAGTGAGAGTAGGGGACAGGATCCTGTTGAGAACCACACATTTGTTGTGAGAGTGGAGGAAGTCAGTAAGCCATGAGAGGAGGTGGCCTTGTATGCCATAGGCAAAGAGTTCAGCGATCTTGAAAGGGTGCCAAACTGTATTAAATGCTCGAGATATGTCCAGAGAAAGAGCCCTGATATCATGTCTGACTGGGATTGAAGGCTTCCATCCATTGTTGGGAGAGCAGAAGCAGCATGTCCTTGGTAGAGTGACCCGGTCTGAATCTGAACAGCTGGACTGAGGTCAAGCCATTGAAGAAAAGGAAGGATTTGATGTGAACTGCAAGTAAGGTAATATTTCTTTAGTTGAGATCAGTAGGCCTATTTGCACTATGTTTATGTAAGGCAGTGATGTTGGCTGACTTCCAACCAGATTGACTAAGGGCAAATTACAGGGTTCATCCATCCATCCATCCATTGGGATCCATCCATTGTGCAGAGCATTGGTGTCACCTAAGCAGTCTCCTTGGCTATTGGGCACAATTCTGGATGCAAGCCAGATTGTTTTTGTAAATGATGCCTATGGTGTGGAAAATTCCATTAAAGACAGTGAGCAAAAACGTCATAAATCCACGACAGCATATAGAGATGGGTCCAGAAATGTGTACATGAAAACATCAGATAGGTTTCCTGCCACAAAGAACTTCCAGGTGCTGTTCAGCAATCAGGGAAACAAACAAAGGCTGCAAAAGTTTCTAAAGGATGAGTTCACCAAGCTTGTAAAGAATCATAGACAAATTGACTTTGTGTACTCCATCAGGCAAAATTGTTGGAACATCTCCTCCGGAGAAAGGATGGAAGAATTTGAAGGTAGTCACATTGAGGCGGACACAATGCTGTTCTTCATATTTTTGCAAATCCGAAAAGCAGGAAAAATGGAGAGTCGTGATTGATGCCAAGGACACAGATGTAGTGATTCTTTCTGCATATGTTGCACATCAACTGGAGGGCACCCTTGCTATCAAACGGAAAGACAAAATCATCAGCTGCAGAGACCTTTGCTCTGATGATGTAGCTGAAATATTAATCCCATTACACATCCATAGTGGATCTGATACAACATCTGGCTTCTATGGACATGGGAAAAACACAGTTTATGAAAAAGGAACAGGAACTCAGGAGGCACGCACTCTTTTGAAAGATGTTGGCAAAACACTTCCAGTGACACAAGAGGTGCTTCAGCAAATGGCCACATTCACTATTAGACACATCTATAATGACACAATCAGTAAAACGTTAGGTGAAGCCAGAGCACGGAAGTGGGGTCAGATGAAAAACAAGTCCACGTCCCGCATCCCACCAGATCCAGATTCTCACAATCTGCATATGACGCAAGTTAACTACCAAGTTTACATTCAACTAAACTATGACAAGCCGGATGCACCCCCAAATCCCACCAACCATGGATGGACAATGAAAGACGGTAGATGTGTGTCAGTGAGGTATACCCATGATGCACTCCCAAGAAGTTTACATGACTTGGTTGAACAAGAACAGACATTGTTGCATGATGATGAGGCTGAAAGTAATGATGAAGTTTGTTGCTCTGGAGCCAGCGACTCAGATCGTGACTGAAGGATTACATGTATGTGTTTCAATGGAGATTTCATTTCATTTAATTTACAACTGTAAAAACATTGCCACAGTCAAAATATAAGAGATGTTAATATTATTTTATTATGACTGTCTTAGATTAAAGACAGTTTGGACAGTGCATCAAACTTTGGTCAATGCAAATTACAAGAATACTTACCGGGAAAGCGTCACTTGCCGGGAATTCAGACAATTCATGTTTTATTTCCTTTTTCCATTGAAGAACTGTTGCTCTACAGACAAAATGAAGGAATGTTGATATTCTTTCATCATATTACTGTTCTAGATAAAGTACAGGAGGGACATACAAAAGAATGGTATAACCTACCTGAACAGTGTAAAAGTTGAGAAATTGATATTATGTACACATCATGTTCTGAAAATAAAGACAATGATTGCGTCCTTCTCTTCTTGTCTCAATTTGTTGTGCACTCCCACATATAAACAAACATTTACTTGCATGAAAAGATTCACTGCCAATAATATTATGAGAAGAAAATTGATTTTTTTCTATTTTCCAGATGTAACTCGACGACAATCTTGGATTTGGCCCCCAAAAAGTTATATTTCATATTTTTTTTACTTAACCCTTAAATATAAAAATCTAGAATGGTAATATACGACATCCTTGACCTTAAAAACATATATTTTGACGCAAAAATCATAAAAATCGGACATGTAGAACCAAAGATATGCAATTTTTGATATACTGGAAGTAACATGGCGGCCATTTTGAATTTTCGCATCTGGCCGAGTTAGCCCACATTTTCACGAGGTTCACCCCAGCTCATTTTAATCAGCACCCTCAAATTGAATAAAATCAACCTTCAAACCTTGGTCCCGGAAAAACGATCACGGGACCCTATTGTGGGAACTCTACTATTTGATTTTGGTGAAGATCCAGAACCCGATCTGAGAATTTTTTAATGTGATTCTTTACCATTTAGGGCTAATGCTGATATATAGCATGATATCTCAAAAAGTTGTAGACGCATTCAGACGAAACTTGAACAGGTTGGGTGTGTGACGAGGATGATTTGATTCCATTTTGGTGAAGATCTGGATCCAGATCCAGCCTATCAGTGGGATCCAAAATGTAAAGTGTTCATCATACCTTGGACAAATTTCCTGTTTCGAGTTAGTTGTACTATTTGCACTTGCAAGTGCTGGGGTGTTTGTCTGCAGTACATGACAGGAAAGAATCAACTTGAGTTTGTCTGAATTAATTTCAGCAAATTGACTGTACAACTATTAGTGTAGTAGATAGTAGAAAAATCGTGCAAATTATGATACAAGCATCAAATTTGGCATTTCTGTTCTGCAGGGCTTCCTGATCAAATCTGCCCGATTGGCCATTTGAAAATCCAAATTTTGAAAAAAAAAATTTTTTCAAAAAAATTTGAACTCACAGCTGGCTGAAATTCTTGAAGCGCAAGTGAACATCCCAGACAGAGAACCAAGGGGAGATCCAGTCATCATTGATGGCTCAGCACTTATCAATGCCCTACCTCCATGCACTTCAAAGATATTTGATGACTATGCTAAAAAAGACATCATCCCAAAGGTGGAATCCAATGGTGCCATGTACGAGAGGGTGGACGTAGTGTTTGATGTGTACAAGAAGTCAAGTCTGAAGTCCGAGGCAAGGTCGAAAAGGTGGCAAGGAATCAGAAGAAGAGTGACAGGAACCAGTAAGACCCCAAGTAACTGGAGAAGCTTTCTTCGAGATGACAGCAACAAGACTGAGCTGTTTCACTTCCTTGTGGAAAAGATGTGTGAAGCACAGATGACAAGCACAGTCATTGTCACAAAAGGAGAAGATGCCATTAGCAACACAAGGAAGTCACTGGATGCTGTGTCTCCATGTTGTCATGAAGAAGCTGACACTCGAATATTTGTACACGCCAGGGATGCAACGACGGATGGTAGCAAGTCCATTATCATTAAGGCTAATAACACGGACGCACTAGTCATAGCAATATCTGTACTGCCATCCTTACAGGAACTAGGTCTTGAGAACATGTGGATTGCCTTTGGCCAAGGAGCCAAGGCACGATGGATTTAAGTCCATGAGGAGGTTTCTGCAATAGGGCCTGAGAAAGCTAGAGGGATCCCATACTTCCATGCGTTCACTGGATGTGACGTCGTGTCTTCCTTCCACAGTAAAGGGAAGAAAACTGCATGGCAGACTTGGAACGTCTTTGATGATGTTTCTGAAAGATTCACCAATCTCAGCCAGCATCCAACATTGATTCGTGATCTTGACTTTTTTGAAGTTTTTTTTTTTTCCAAATTTTTCAAAATTTGAATTTTCAAATGGCCAATCAGGCAGATTTGATTGGAATCCCCTGGAGAACAAATGTGCCAAATTTGATGCTTGTATCATCATTTGCACGATTCCTCTCAAAAATTGCTGTTATCTGCCCCACTATATTCTATACACAAGAATCATGCTGCGGGGGTGACAGGATGGCCGAGAAGTACACTACCTGTCAGAAGTTTTAGAACACCCCCATTTTCCAGTTGTTACTGAAATTTAAGCAGTGTAATGTTTCAATGTACTCTGAAATTAAAGCATAGAACAAATAAACAAGTGCAGATAAAAAGAAAATCATGGAATCGTTTTGTTGAACACAATTTAATCTAAATTTTTGACTCGTCAAAGTAGCTACCTTTTGCAGATTTAACAGCCGAACATACTCGTGGCATTCTTTCTACAATGGAAACCAAATATTGTTCGGAAAGTTCTTCCCAAGACTGTTGCAGAAGTTCCCACAAATGTGTTGCACTTATAGGTTGCTTTGCTTTCACCCTTCTGTGCAGTTAATCCCAAACCAGCTCGATGGGGTTTAAGTCTGGAGACTGTGCTGGCCATTCCATGACTTGAAGCCTACCGTCTAGTTCTTTTCTTCTAAGGTAGTTCTGACATAGCTTAGAGGTATGTTTTGGGTCATTATCTTGCTGGAGGATGAACCCCTGACCAACTGGGCGGAGACCAGAGGGTATTGCACGGCGCTGCAAAATGCTGTGGTCGCCCTTTTGGTTCAGGGTGCCAGTCACTCTGTGCAAGTTGCTGACTCTGGATCCAGAAAAAGAGCCCCAGGTCATCACGCTTCCTCCTCCATGTTTGACAGTTAGTGTCACACACTGAGGAACCATCCTTTCGCTGACTCGACAGTGTAAAAAAATCTTTCGTGATGAACCGAAGATTTCAAATTTTGATTCATCGGTCCATAAGACCTTCTTCCAGTTTTCAGTCGTCCACTGGTGGTGCTTCATGGCCCAGGCAAGCCTCTTTTTCTTATTTTGCCATCTTAGCAATGGCTTTCTTACTGCCACTCGACCTGTGAAATCTGCAGCTCGAAGTCTTCTCTTCACAGTTAAAACTGAGACTTCCTTACTTCGACCAGTGTTAAGCTATGCTTGATGCTGCTGTCCTGTGATCCACCTATCACGCAAGCTGTTGATGTTCAGAAACTTCTCTTCTGATTGTGTTGTGGCTTTGGGTCTGCCAGACCTCTTCCTGTCAGAGCTTTCTCCAGTTTCCAAGTGCCTTTTGATGGTGTAGGAAACTGTACTCACTGACACCTTGACCTCTTTGCAATTTCTCTAAAGGAAAAACCAACACTTTTAAGGGTTATAATAGTCTGTCTGTCTTCCTTTGCTAATTGTTTTTTCTCACCATTATGATAGCAATATACTTCTTCCTGCAGTGCAATATTGTCCAAATAATGTTTCAGAGGTTGCAGCAACACAGTCTGTTACAACACTGCTTTATACAGACAGAGGGTTTGTAACTAATCAGCAAAAGTTGAGACACCTGT
>NC_140969.1:58596390-58613890 GCF_056783735.1 Eptatretus burgeri
CTTTGCTTTAATTGCATGTCTGGTGAGTGGTAAAATCAACACAGCAGGAAACACGCTACATAACAAGTAGAGGTGTGTAGAGGGGTCTATCGTTCATTTGTCACAGGATATTGAAGGGAGGAAAGGAAGTGGGTGTTGGGACTGAAATTAAAATCAGAAAATTGAAAAAACTTGAAGAAAGAAAGAAAAAGAACAGAAAAAAACCTCAAAAAACCACAAGAGTAGGAGGAAGGGAGTTCAAAAATTCCATAATTTCTTGCAGTTGCATCATGTAGGGATGGAAGGATGGGATAGAGGTACGCATACTTGCCTATAAGCTGTCTAGCCTGGGTTTGAATCCCAACCCAGCTATAAACCGTCACCCTGGTGTTTCACAGACAGGATGATTCATCAATTTGTGTGCCATTCCTCAGATGGACGTTAAACTGGGCATCTCATCTGCCAGCATTAGTTAGTGCACACTAAATTTCCCAGAGGCCTGCACAAAGAGTCAGTGAGTTATTGCCTGCATGCTGAACAAATTCCAAATTCCTGGCCTGACTTCCTGTGTTGCCGTGGAGGCTTGTCCAGGATTGTAACCTGAATCAAGAAATTGCTTGGGCAGCACCAATGCTCTGCAAAGGACATGGTACATGAATGAATGAATGAATGAGTGCATTAGGAATACTAGTACGTGGCCGTAAAAAAAAATAATTTTTTTTTTTAATAAATAAATATTCAAACCGCGAGCAACAAACAACAACCACACGGGCCGTTTCTTTGCTCTCGTGTGCCCGGATGTGCGTGACCCGGAAGTTCGCATATTATTCGCAGTTACGATTATTCGCAATTTAGTTTTAATACCCAATTATTCAATTAGCGCCAAAGTATTTTACCTTTTCGCAATGTCGTGGCAAGGAAAAACAAAAAGAGAAGAGAAGAGAGAGAAAAAAAATTTTACTTCCTGGTTCAGAGCATACGAGCACTCTGATGTTACCGAAATTTATGCACCGTCTAATATGAAAACGATCATAAGTTGGGGGCATTGTGTTTATCGAAAAATGCACATAAGAAATCGAGAAATTATTAGAATACACGAAGTCATCACTATCCGGAATTCTGTACGTTGTAACCTGTAATGGCGAACGCGGCTGAGCTTCTCTTCCCCATCAGCCACGCCCACGCAACAACGTGTCTTGTCATTGGTTTGGGAAATAAATGGCCATAACTTGGGAACCACTTGTCCGATTAATATCAAAACTTGAAAACGCACATCCTCAGGTCCCCAGCAATATACCTGGCAAGTTTAAATTACATCAGACCAGTGGTTGTCGGGAAACAGCGGTCACACTCACGCACGCACGCACGCACGCACGCACACAACTGGAATTATAGATAGATGAAGGTGAAGGGAAGAGAATGTATGAAAAATGGTGGGCAGAGGTGGGGTGGTGGAAACTTCATTTTCTGGTATTATGTAATCTTTCGATGGTGCCGAAGTAAATAACAACAAATTAGAAAGGCACTCGGTAGAGTGCATACCTCCGCCACGTAATGCCTGATATACGAGAACATATCGGGCCCAATACATTTTTGAAATATCATGCTGTGAATCGCTTTTGAGCCCTCTCCCTCTCAATGGTGAAGAATCACTTAAAAAATTCCAGTAGTCGGATCCGGATCCGGATCTTCAACAAAATTGAATCAATTCTTCCTTGTCACACACCCAACATGTCTACCAAGTTTCATCCGTCTCCAACTTTTTGAGATACCGTGCTATATATCGTTTTTGGTCCTCTCTCTCAATGGTGAAGAATCACTTTAAAAATTCTGTTAATTTGATCCGGATCTGGATCTTCACCAAAATGTAATCAGTTCGTCCTCGTCAAACGCCCAACCTGTCCACAAAATTTCATCCGGATCCGTCAACAATTTTTTGAGATATTGTGCTACATATCATTTTTGGCCCTCTCTCTCAATGGTGAAGAATTACTTAAAAAAATTATCGGATCCGGATTTAGAACTTCACCAAAATTGAATCAATTCTTCCTTGTCACACACCCAACCTGTCCACCAAGTTTCATCCAAATCAGTCCACAACTTTTTGAGATATCGTGCTACATGTCATTTTTGGCCCTATCTCTCAATGGTAAAGAATCACTTAAATTCTAGTAACCGGATCCGGATCCGGATCTTCAACAAAATTGAATCTGTTCTTCCTCGTCACACAGCCAACCTGTCCACCAAATTTCATGCAGATCCGTGCACAAGTTTTTGAGATATCCTGCACACAGACAAACAAAGACAAACAGACAGACAGACAGACGGACGGACAGAGAGGGGGTGAAAACATAACCTCCTTCACCTTCACTGGCAGAGTTAATTAAGCTATGAACTAACAAATGAAGGTACCCTGAAACATAGAAAAAAAGTACAACCTGCAGAACTATGAAGAGATAAGAAAAAAAAGACATCCAGTAATTGATGAAAGTTGGCATGTCTGACATACAAGCACCTTCCTTTTCATTCCCTCTGACTAAATGCATCAGCAAGCTCTTTCATGATCCCTAGGATGCATTTCCAATGTAGCTTTAGTCTGGATCTAAATGTATGACACACAAATGTGCATCTGAGTATATCATACAATATAAGGGTCTGTTCTTTTGAACATACGAGTCCCCTAGGACCATGAAGCTCTCGTTCTTGTTGTTAAAGGCCGTTATGGGAACACAGAAATAAGGGTGTGTTTAGCAGCGTCATCATGGTTGGCGTCTCGCAATATAATATATTAGCGCGATTAAAAATACCGTTTTTTCCTCGCATCTTCATGTCTGTCAAAAAACCAGTGCCAAGGTGCACAACTACGGCTCATAACCTATCCATTGAGGTGTTTTTCGCCCCCCCCCCCTGCTTTTCCGTTTTCACACCACTGTCCACACAAAATTCATCAATCAATTCTATACAGAGTCTGGGAGACTCAAACATATGAATGGAATGATTCCATCCACAAATGTGTTCACATGTTTGGAGAGAATTTTTTTGACAAAAAATTAGGGAAAATAAAATAATCAGTAAATGGATTCCCTCAAATGCAATTAAAACACAATGAACTATTCTTTATGAATTGTCACGAGTTTATTATATACTTTCTGACACAAAGCCATAGCCTTTGCAGCCACTTCTCCACTTCAGGAAAATTTGGGAATTCCATCAATCACAAACCAAAACTCAATAAGAATTTGGATCTGTTGCTCTGGATCTGTTGCTTCCTGGCTGAAGATCTGCCCCATTAATTGATTGGGTGATGGCTTCATTCCAGTTTATGCCACCATGTGGAATCATTGTGCAAGTGGAACCGTGCATTTTCACTTTCCAATTCGACATTATTTTTGTGTTGTGCTCACTTTCACATTCGAGCATTGTGCATTGGAACAAGATTCATACAAACACAGGCTTCTTTTTCTTTCTTTGTTTACAAGATTGAGGCTCACGGAAAGGCAACAAGAGGTGGGGAGGGGAATGGGATAGGGGTAAGAACTGATCAGCCAGGCCAACCTTTAAAGGTTCAAACCTTTGACCTTAAAAGGTCAAAAATAGCAAGGGAATGAATGATCAGGAAAAGAGGAGAGAAAAAAAGGGGGAAGGAAACACTGCAACCTGCAAGTGAGTGTTAGGAATGGCTAATGGGGTAATAATGATTTTTTGTAAGGATGGTGGAGAAGAAATGATGGTTCCCTGCCTGCTTAAGACCCTGGAGTGAAGACTGGGAAAGAACGATCCTTAAAAGGTGGTTCCTTACATGAGAGAAGCAAGAAACAGAGGAGTTAACAGAGGAGAGCAGACAGCCTGGATTATAGGAATTTAACCAGCAGGTGGTTACTGGAAGAACCTGTACATCATGGATATGCTGTGGAAGGTCAGGGGGCTAAGAGAAAAGAGGAAGCAAGACTGGAGGAGAGCACTTTAGAAACCATCAAATACTATATGATGACACAACAAATTACAGTAGCTAACAAGAAAAAGAGCAATCAGAGATTGCAGACCCTCACCAGGACTTTTGCATGTTGTTTGTGTACTGGTGTGTTACGAAATTAATAAGACACAAGTCTGAAGACGACGATGGTTCATGAGCGGTATTTGACGATGTAGATTGTTTCAGAAGTCAAGGATGAGACAATGTGATAATGTTTGACCAAGTTATAAAAATGATCAACATGATGTAGTACGAGTGACAAGTTATTAGCTGCAAAATGTCAAAAACCCGGTTTCGTTCAACAACTTAAAAAAATTTGACCTTTGCATAACCTTTAAAGATCACAAAACAATGTTGTGGACATTAAAATAAGGAAACAGGATACATGCTATAGCTTATTGGAGTTAGTTCGTCGAAGAAGGTTGAAAACCCGGTTCGATTCCCACAACTTTGAAAATTTGACCTTTGTAAACTTTAAAGGTCAAAGGTCAAGGATTATGACCTTTGGTGCAAAGCTTCCTCTGGAACATTCCAGGAACAATATAACGTCACATAGGCTATATGACATTAAGCACTCCTTGGATTATCCATACTTTGATGAAATCAGCGTAAAAAACAAACTTGAAGGGGGCGCCACGGACAAGGTGTTTGAGATAGAGCAAAATGATTTCAAGACTTTAGGTGGGGAATGACCTTAAGATTATGCATAAAAAATATTGTCATCCTCGCTCTCAAAGTTTGGGCGGTCATATGATTTTTATGTCAAAATTCGAAATTTTCTAAGTTCATGACCTTGACCTTGGGACGAAAATGAAAAATCGAGCTCCGTGGGGCTATGCAGGTGCCATTGGGCTAACTAAATACCGAAACCCCTGCCAGATTCGACAAACCCCTCGGAGAAGATGGATTTTTATGTCAAAATTCGCAATTTTCTAAATTTTTGACCTTGTGACCTTGACCTTGGGACGAAAATGAAAAATAGAGCTCCATGGGGCTATGCTGGTGCCATTGGGCTAACCAAATTCTGAAACCGCTGCCAGATTTGACAAACCCCCAAGGAGAAGATGCAAATTGAAATCGGCTACCCCCTAAAAACACAATTCGCAATTTTCTAAGTTCGTGACCTTGTGACCTTGACCTTGGGCGAAAATTAAAAAAAAAAAAAATCGAGCTCCGTGGGGCTATGCAGGTGCCATTGGGCTCACCAAATACCGAAACCCCAGCCAGATTCGACAAACCCATCGGAGAAGATGCAAATTGAAATCGGCTACCCCCTAAAAACACGTTTTTTGGGTGTGGCTTCGCCCATAATGGGCACACCACGCCCATTCTCAGGAAAACACAACTACATCATGATATAAACCTCCCACCAAAATTTTATCAGGATCGGATCAAAACCCACGGAGCTATGCTCGGGACAGACACACAGACAGACAGACATACATACAGACAGACAGACAGACACAACAATAACGAATATAGTGGTCACTTATTTTGTTCGTGAAAATATTTTTTCGTGAACCAAAAATGAGAACTGCCACTTTATAACTGCTGGCCATGATGACAGGGTACCAAGACATCCCGCTTTGATGCAGCTCCGCTTTGATTGGACACCTGACCCTGACCCTGACCCATGACGTTTTTAAAATTATTATTCAAATGAATTCAGAATGGGATTAAAATAAATTCAATTAACTACAAATGGAAGACCAAATATGTACAGTCCTGTTTTAGAGTAATCAGAAGGAACCAAAACATGCAAAAAGCAAAGATGAAGTCATCAGGAGGAACCTGGATGGGATTCACCATTCAGCTGCTATTCCTCTACCCTCAAATCCATCCAGGCATAGCCAAGTGAGGCCGATTCAAAAAAACAAACAAACAAAAAAATCAAAAAGAACCCACATTAAAAATTAAATCATTCTGGCTGCCAGACCATGCATCCAATCAAGTTGACATTTAAAACATGTATTCCTCATCACTACCAGATCACAATTGTGAAGTGTCACGTCGATTGATCAAGTGGTTCCAGAGAAAACATTATTTAATATGGCTGCCAAACCATGTGACCTATCAATTATTCCTGAATAAACTTATACACCCATGGCTTGAGGAACATTTGTGTGAAGTTTCGCCTCGATCTGTCCAGTCGTTCTGGAGAAAAATATTCTTTATAGGTTTGAGGTTAAATCCAATATGGCTGCCATACCATGTGACCTATGATGTCATATGTGTGAACCTTTTGTTCCTCATTGATAGGCGGTCATACATGTAAAGTTTCACCTCAATCTGTTCAGCTACTTCAGAGAAGAAGATTTTTGAAGGTTGTTAAAATAAATAAAAAACAATATGGCTGCTGAATCACATGACCGATGATGTCATAAAAAAATTTCTACAAACTATTTTATCCCTGGATGACCCTCGTATCTTTTCATACTGATCCGATGTAGCATTCTACATATGCAATTGTGACGTAATGAAGGCATCTCAGACGTCCTAAAAAAAAAAAAAAATCACATTTATTCCCTGTGAGGAGTACTTGCCGTGTGCCAAGTTTCAATTTTTTCCTTAGTACAGTTTCAGAGATACAGGTCCAAAGTTTTTCCATTTTTCCCAAAATGGCTGCCATGTCATGTGACCTATGACGTCATAATTATCATTAAAACATTCTACATGAGTAGTTGCTCCTATGGTGAAAATGTCTCAATCTGACAAGTGGTTGTGGAGAAAAACACTAAGGTTCTGTGCGGACAAACAAACAAAGACAGACAGACAGAAAGAAACAAATGCAATACCCTCTCCTTCGGCAAGGGTAACTATATGCAAGTTGATAATACTAACTGAGGTGGGAATCTGATTGTTGGTGTCATAACATAACAGGATTAAAACTAGAGGGGGAGCACTCGGTAGAGTGCAAAACCTCCGCCGCCAATACTGCTTGGTCACTCAAGTGAACCTGATATCCTATTCATTCAATTTGACGTCAACAGTGCTCACAGAGTTATCGTTTGCAACTTTCCCTTTTACTTTTAACTTTTACATACTCAATTCATTCGTCATAACTGGATTCCTTGAGACAGAAATTGATTTTACGTGGGTATATCCACCTGAAGTTCCAAAATCAGCCGCAATGATAATTTTGGCATATTTTTTGTTGGAAATCACTTTAGACATTTAGAAATGCAAAAAAAAAAAAAAATTCAAAGATTTTTTCAAAATGGCCGCCATAGCGGCCATATTGGATTTTGGACCAAGTCCAAAATCTAATGGCATGATCCTTGGACCATACCTAATCCCCCCACCAAGTTTCGTCGAAATCCGTCGAGAAGTTTTTCCGTAATACTGTTCACAAACAAACAAACAAGCAGTCATAGACTGGTACTTACGAAATCGTCAACTTGATGGTTAAGAGCCACAAAAGGTGAATCCTACAGCAGATCAAGTTGACAAGTTAATTTATCTTATACTTTTAATTAATCTATAAACTAGTACGTGAAAATACATGTTGTGGATTCAACACATTTCTCAACTGCAATTGCTAACTCACCCCAACTAATCTATATGGCAGCAGCAGCCAACCGATACATGATTGACATTTGGCATAGACTATGCAATTTTGAAACGGCACATATTGTGAACTACTCATAATGCATTGGAAATTAAATATATATTTTGTTGGAATGAACATTCAGTTTACTAAATGTTCTAATATCAATAAAATTTAAAGTTGTCAGTAAAATCTTGTTCAACATGTACTGTCCCAAACATAGATATGATTAACATGCAAATTGACTTTAAAACGAGTGCGTAATGCCGTGTGTTACAATCCCCCTCAAAAGCATAATCTTTAGTTAATCCTCACATATGACACCCGACATAAATCTCATAAAACATCCGATTTTTACCAGAATTTCGACAACCGAGTTTTAAGCTTCCTAAGCGATCGCAAAAACCGAAGACAAAATTAAAATCGAAGTTAAAACGAATTCGTAACATCGAGCGAAGCAAAAATCTCCATTTCTCCACATGAATTTACGTAATTATGTTTGACCTCACTATGATCTTGACCTTTCACCGATTTTGACCAAAATCTAATCAGCGCAAGCCATCACCCTCCTGAATCACGTGGTGTAATTTGACATTGGTAGCTTCTTCCATTCTCGAGTTATCGTGCCTACAAACAAACAAACAAGCAGTCAGACTGGTACTTACGAAATCGTCAACTTGACCTCTGACCTTGTCTCATAAAAGCTGTCTTTGGAGAAGGTAGTGACGCAAACCATACCAGAAGTTTATACGATGATTCTGTACCAAACCATCAAAAATCGAATGTTTTGGATGTTTGACCTCACTGTGACCTTGACCTTTGACTGATTTTGACCAATATCTAATCAGCGCTAGCCACCACGCTCCTGAATCACGTGGTGTAATTTGACATTGGTAGCTTCTTCCGTTCTCGAGTTATCGTGCCTACAAACAAACAAACAAACAAACAAACAAACAAACAGAAACGGAAGGCATCAATATACTTACAAAATCTTTCGATTTCGTAAGTAACAAATGGAAGTCATCAATATACTTACGAAATCTTTAGATTTCCTAAGTAACAAACACACAAACAAACAAACAGAAACGGAAGTGATCAATATACTTCTGAAATCTTTGGATTTCTTAAGTAACAAACAAACAGAAAGGGGTGAAAACAGTAACCTCCGATCTTCGATGGCGGAGGTTAAAAACAATTGCATGGACAGGAACTAACCTTTCAACATTGTCTGCTGTTGCTTGGCTGTGCAGATGAGGCGATTTATACCTTCAATCGCCTGGCTCTTTGTCTCCATGTCCTTTTCTTTTGGTTTCTTGCTCAGAAACATAACTGGAAGGAAAGATGACACCATGAAAGAAAGGACATAATGCTAATTTATGGATTATGAGTCAATGGTACGAATGTAAAAATAATCTCAACAAAACTTGTGCACCATGCACAACTTTGTTCTTACCACCTTTTTTGTTCTTCTCCTGTGTGACTATGGTCATTGCCATGGTTGTACTCGGGACAGGTTCGCCACCAGGGGGCAGTCGAGTAACCACCAAAGAGCGAAAGTTGCTGCGAAGTGTCGTTTTGCTTGTAGGAATATCCCGCCGTTCACATTCACGTCGTCCGCCCGGAAGGCCTCCGGGCAATCCTGTAGCCGTCCAGTAATCGACCTGCAGTCCCATGAGCTCACTTCCTGGGCTACTCAAACAAGGTCTGCCAAAAAATAAAAAATAAAAAACACTGAAAAGACAATCACAACTAAAAACGCAAATCAAGAAAGGTTTTCGTTGGTGACAATAAATAATTTTTCTCAGGTTAAATGTAAGTAAAAAACGAAATGCACAGTTCAAACTCAAATCCATCCACCCATCCATCCGGACCATACTCTCTGCAGAGCGTTGGTGCTGCCTAAGCAGACTCCTTGGCTATTGGATACAATCCTGGACGGGTCATCACTGACAGTCTACCAACAAGCTGGCACTCATTTTGCCGACCTGGGAAGAATGACAGGCAGAGTCAACCCCACCTGGTATTAATTCCACAGCTGAGCAGGATTTGAACTCAGGATCCTTGGATCCCAAGCCCACCACCCGAACCATTAAGAAAGTAGCATCGAGATTTGCATAGTGATTTTTGACACAGACACCAGTCCTGAGTTTAACTTGAGGCTATTTTCATTACCCTCTGTGAGGCAAATTCATTACTGTCAAAGAGCACTTGCCTGTAGTAGAGCAAATTAGCCACAGTATCATGATAAAATTATTCTTGTGTGCAAGGTTGGGTTCTATTTATCATGATTTTTCATGAGTTTTTTATCAACTTCACAGTTTATCATAATTACTTTTTATAGCATCTTGGCCCAAAGCTGACCTGCTTCAAAAATAAATAAATTGCTGAGGCACGAAGCACACCTTGGGTGATACATGCATCATCAGTGTAGCATTCATGATTATAAATTTTTACCCTGCGCATGCAAAACAAAAAGCAGTCAAGTAATTGGTTCATTTCTGTCTGTCTGTCTTATCAGTCTATGATTGAGGAACAGCTCATTTAAATTTAACGTTAAACTTTGAACACTAATCGGAACATGAATAGAAAGACAAGTTTACTGTTTTGCCATACTTTAACGCTGAATTTGGCCCAATTGCCAATGCGCAGAGAGGAGTTAGATAATTTTTAAGCAGTGCAGCCACTCCAATATTTGGTATGCCCTTCCTTCCACCCGTCCATCCATCAACAATGAAGAACAACCTTTCTAATCCACCGTGTTTAATTCTAAAGGGTTCTAAGGTGTAATTCTAGTGTTTTAAAGGGTAATTCTAAGAGTTAATTGAAAGGGCAATTTAAAGGGTAATTCTAAAGGGTAATTCTGAAGGGTAATTCTGAAGGGTAATTCTAAAGGGTAATTCTAATGGGTTTCATTCCGTTTCTAGGCCTTGCCTATTTCATATTAACAACGTCAAACTGCACCGCTTCCTTTGGACATGGGAGCGATTATTTTATTCTGCCTGCCTGGCAGTCAAACAAAAGTGAAAATCATTCCAAACAGGACAGTTACTATTTTTAAGGATGTCATAAAGGATACATACAAGTACGAATAACTAATGTAATGTGTTAGTTTGATGTAATGGACTCTGCGTACAACGGCGGTGAAACACAGAATTCATTTATTTATACACCTTTAAACCTCTTTCAACCTTTATTTAAATTGAAGTATATACTTGAACACTGGAGAACAAATCACCTTCGTAATACTTCCAAGAACCTCCAGTTTTGCAGTCCAGTAAATCCTTAAATATTGTGGGTTTGAATATCGCGGGTGACCTCTTGTGTACTGATTTGTTTGTGCAGGGTTTAATTTCGACCAATCAGGGATTTTGAGTTGAGTTGTGATGGTTATCTTGTACCACGAGCCTTTTGCTGTTTCTCATGCACCGTTAATGACGACGCTGAAGCGTAAACAATGGAGAAAAGAAGTGATTATTGTAAACAGCTTCGACTTTACACATGTAATTGTAAATCAGCGGCGTTACTGCGGTGCAGGTAGTAACTTAGACATGCAGCGCATACACTACTGCACTGTACCCATCTCCACATTAAGACTACCTTTGGTGTAATCTTCCATGTAATCGAAATCAATTCCTTTGTTTTTGGTTATTATTGACCTTCATGATAATTAGACATAGCTCCCAAGAGGAAAAGTGTTGTTGGTGTTGAACCAAATGCAAAAAAAAAGTCGAGGAAAGTGATGTCAGACTCAGAAAGTGAAGGTTTTGGATAAACTTGGTTGAGGTGAGAGTGCGTTTATTTTATTTATTCACTGATGTTCAGAGCTCCAGAACAATTTATAAAAGAAACACATTGACAGCTTACAAAAGGATATAATTGAAGAGATTACGTTATCGAGGAAGAAAGGTGGGGGCTTTAAGGCTGGCAGAATGGGCTGATGTTACGCACACTCCCTCAGTTTGAATCCAACCCAGCTATAAACTAATTCCGGTGTTTCACATCATCATCACCATCATCATCTTACGGCCGTTTCCAGACTTGCATGTGTAAGTCGTGGTTCACCGAATGGCTGCATGATTCCTTGCTGGCCCTCTTGGTAGGCCTTTCACTTTAACTTTGAGATCATCTCTCTCATGAACACATCTCATGTTTTCCTCAGATGGCCTCCAGCTCTCCTTCCATTCACATTCATGTTTATGCACCTCTTCATACAGCTCACCACCTCCCCCCCCCCCCGCATCCCCAACATCCTTTTCACATATCCAAAGCATCTCAACCTACCCCTACACATAGCCTCACAAATGCTTTCGATTCCTAACCTATCTCTTAATTAGACATTTGGTTTCCTATCCTTCAGTGTCACATTACACATCCACCTCACCGTTCTCATTTCATTTCATTCACATCTCTGTTCATCCTTATATTTGATCACCCATGTTTCACTGCCATACAACATCAGGCTTCGAATGCAAGCTGCATACAGTTTTTCCTTAAATTGGAGAGAGGTCCCTCTTGATGTCAAAAGGGGAAACAACTCCATAAACTTCCCTTTATAAATATTCATTCTTACACTTCAACCATTCATCTGGGACAGATGTCTCTCTTAAAATTGCATTTACATATTTAGTGATTAAATTCACTCAAATATCACTAGATGCCTTGAGAATTTCTGCGGCAATACCAGTGCTGCCCGCTGCTTTACCATTCTTCATGTCATCGATCAGCAGGGTAATTCATCAATGTGGGTGCCCTCCCTTGGATGGACGTTAAACTGGGCATTCCATCTGCCGGCATTAGTTGGTGGGTGTTTAAAATCCCACGGTGTCCTTTGCAAAGAGTATGTGAACTATCACCAGCACCGTGAACAAATTCCAAATTCCTGCCCCTACTGCTGGGAAGGCAATGGAAAACCACCCAGTATAGCCCTTGCTCAGGAAGTTGTGTTGGCAGCACCGGCACTCTGTGAAGACTATGGTACAAGAGAGAGATAGAGAGATAGATAGATAGAGAGAGATAGATAGAGAGAGATAGATAGAGAGAGATAGATAGAGAGAGATAGATAGAGATAGAGAGATAGATAGAGATAGAGAGATAGATAGAGATAGAGAGATAGATAGAGATAGAGAGATAGAGAGATAGAGAGATAGAGAGACAGAGAGATAGAGAGATAGAGATAGTGAGAAAGAGAGAGATAGTGAGAGAGAGATAGTGAGAGAGAGATAGTGAGAGAGAGATAGTGAGAGAGATAGTGAGAGAGAGATAGTGATAGAGAGAGATAGTGAGAGAGAGAGAGAGAGAGAGAGAGAGAGAGAGAGAGATAGTGAGAGAGAGATAGTGAGAGAGAGATAGTGAGAGAGAGATAGTGAGAGAGAGATAGTGAGAGAGAGATAGTGAGAGAGAGATAGTGAGAGAGAGATAGTGAGAGAGAGATAGTGAGAGAGAGATAGTGAGAGAGAGATAGTGAGAGAGAGATAGTGATAGAGAGAGATAGTGATAGAGAGAGATAGTGATAGAGAGAGATAGTGATAGAGAGAGATAGTGATAGAGAGAGATAGTGATAGAGAGAGATAGTGATAGAGAGAGATAGTGATAGAGAGAGATAGTGAGAGAGAGAGATAGTGTGAGAGAGAGATAGTGTGAGAGAGAGATAGTGTGAGAGAGAGATAGTGTGAGAGAGAGATAGTGTGAGAGAGAGATAGTGTGAGAGAGAGATAGTGTGAGAGAGAGATAGTGTGAGAGAGAGATAGTGTGAGAGAGAGATAGTGTGAGAGAGATATAGTGTGAGAGAGATATAGTGTGAGAGAGATATAGTGTGAGAGAGATATAGTGTGAGAGAGATATAGTGTGAGAGAGATATAGTGTGAGAGAGATATAGTGTGAGAGAGATATAGTGTGAGAGAGATATAGTGTAAGAGAGATATAGTGTGAGAGAGAGATAGTGTGAGAGAGAGATAGTGTGAGAGAGAGATAGTGTGAGCGAGAGATAGTGGGAGAGAGATATAGTGTGAGAGAGATATAGTGTGAGAGAGATATAGTGTGAGAGAGATATAGTGTGAGAGAGATATAGTGTGAGAGAGATATAGTGTGAGAGAGATATAGTGTGAGAGAGATATAGTGTGAGAGAGATATAGTGTGAGAGAGATATAGTGTGAGAGAGATATAGTGTGAGAGAGATATAGTGTGAGAGAGATATAGTGTGAGAGAGATATAGTGTGAGAGAGATATAGTGTGAGAGAGATATAGTGTGAGAGAGATATAGTGTGAGAGAGATATAGTGTGAGAGAGATATAGTGTGAGAGAGATATAGTGTGAGAGAGATATAGTGTGAGAGAGATATAGTGTGAGAGAGATATAGTGTGAGAGAGATATAGTGTGAGAGAGATATAGTGTGAGAGATAGTGTGAGAGAGAGATAGTGTGAGAGAGATAGTATGAGAGAGAGATAGTGTGAGAGAGAGATAGTGTGAGAGAGAGATAGTGTGAGAGAGATATAGTGTGAGAGAGAGATAGTGTGAGAGAGATAGTGTGAGAGAGATAGTGTGAGAGAGATAGTGTGAGAGAGATAGTGTGAGAGAGATAGTGTGAGAGAGATAGTGTGAGAGAGATAGTGTGAGAGAGATAGTGAAAGAGAGAGATAGTGATAGAGAGAGATAGTGATAGAGAGAGATAGTGATAGAGAGAGATAGTGATAGAGAGAGATAGTGATAGAGAGAGATAGTGATAGAGAGAGATAGTGATAGAGAGAGATAGTGATAGAGAGAGATAGTGATAGAGACATAGTGTGAGAGAGATAGTGTGAGAGAGATAGTGTGAGAGAGATAGTGAGAGAGAGATAGTGAGAGAGAGATAGTGATAGAGAGAGATAGTGATAGAGAGAGATAGTGATAGAGAGAGATAGTGATAGAGAGAGATAGTGATAGAGAGAGATAGTGATAGAGAGAGATAGTGATAGAGAGAGATAGTGATAGAGAGAGATAGTGATAGAGAGAGATAGTGATAGAGAGAGATAGTGATAGAGAGAGATAGTGATAGAGAGAGATAGTGATAGAGAGAGATAGTGATAGAGAGAGATAGTGATAGAGAGAGATAGTGATAGAGAGAGATAGTGATAGAGAGAGATAGTGATAGAGAGAGATAGTGATAGAGAGAGATAGTGATAGAGAGAGATAGTGATAGAGAGAGATAGTGATAGAGAGAGATAGTGATAGAGAGAGATAGTGATAGAGAGAGACAGTGAGAGAGAGAGAGATAGTGATAGAGAGAGATAGTGATAGAGAGAGATAGTGATAGAGAGAGATAGTGATAGAGAGAGATAGTGATAGAGAGAGATAGTGATAGAGAGAGATAGTGATAGAGAGAGATAGTGATAGAGAGAGATAGTGATAGAGAGAGATAGTGATAGAGAGAGATAGTGATAGAGAGAGATAGTGATAGAGAGAGATAGTGATAGAGAGAGATAGTGATAGAGAGAGATAGTGATAGAGAGAGATAGTGATAGAGAGAGATAGTGATAGAGAGAGATAGTGATAGAGAGAGATAGTGATAGAGAGAGATAGTGATAGAGAGAGATAGTGATAGAGAGAGATAGTGATAGAGAGAGATAGTGATAGAGAGAGATAGTGATAGAGAGAGATAGTGATAGAGAGAGATAGTGATAGAGAGAGATAGTGATAGAGAGAGATAGTGATAGAGAGAGATAGTGATAGAGAGAGATAGTGATAGAGAGAGATAGTGATAGAGAGAGATAGTGATAGAGAGAGATAGTGATAGAGAGAGATAGTGATAGAGAGAGATAGTGATAGAGAGAGATAGTGATAGAGAGAGATAGTGATAGAGAGAGATAGTGATAGAGAGAGATAGTGATAGAGAGAGATAGTGATAGAGAGAGATAGTGATAGAGAGAGATAGTGATAGAGAGAGATAGTGATAGAGAGAGATAGTGATAGAGAGAGATAGTGATAGAGAGAGATAGTGATAGAGAGAGATAGTGATAGAGAGAGATAGTGATAGAGAGAGATAGTGATAGAGAGAGATAGTGATAGAGAGAGATAGTGATAGAGAGAGATAGTGATAGAGAGAGATAGTGATAGAGAGAGATAGTGATAGAGAGAGATAGTGATAGAGAGAGATAGTGATAGAGAGAGATAGTGATAGAGAGAGATAGTGATAGAGAGAGATAGTGATAGAGAGAGATAGTGATAGAGAGAGATAGTGATAGAGAGAGATAGTGATAGAGAGAGATAGTGATAGAGAGAGATAGTGATAGAGAGAGATAGTGATAGAGAGAGATAGTGATAGAGAGAGATAGTGATAGAGAGAGATAGTGATAGAGAGAGATAGTGATAGAGAGAGATAGGGAGAGAGAGAGAGATAGTGATAGAAAGAGATAGTGATAGAGAGAGATAGTGATAGAGAGAGATAGTGATAGAGAGAGATAGTGATAGAGAGAGATAGTGATAGAGAGAGATAGTGATAGAGAGAGATAGTGATAGAGAGAGATAGTGATAGAGAGAGATAGTGATAGAGAGAGATAGTGATAGAGAGAGATAGTGATAGAGAGAGATAGTGATAGAGAGAGATAGTGATAGAGAGAGATAGTGATAGAGAGAGATAGTGATAGAGAGAGATAGTGATAGAGAGAGATAGTGATAGAGAGAGATAGTGATAGAGAGAGATAGTGATAGAGAGAGATAGTGATAGAGAGAGATAGTGATAGAGAGAGATAGTGATAGAGAGAGATAGTGATAGAGAGAGATAGTGATAGAGAGAGATAGTGATAGAGAGAGATAGTGATAGAGAGAGATAGTGATAGAGAGAGATAGTGATAGAGAGAGATAGTGATAGAGAGAGATAGTGATAGAGAGAGATAGTGATAGAGAGAGATAGTGATAGAGAGAGATAGTGATAGAGAGAGATAGTGATAGAGAGAGATAGTGATAGAGAGAGATAGTGATAGAGAGAGATAGTGATAGAGAGAGATAGTGATAGAGAGAGATAGTGATAGAGAGAGATAGTGATAGAGAGAGATAGTGATAGAGAGAGATAGTGATAGAGAGAGATAGTGATAGAGAGAGATAGTGATAGAGAGAGATAGTGATAGAGAGAGATAGTGATAGAGAGAGATAGTGATAGAGAGAGATAGTGATAGAGAGAGATAGTGATAGAGAGAGATAGTGATAGAGAGAGATAGTGATAGAGAGAGATAGTGATAGAGAGAGATAGTGATAGAGAGAGATAGTGATAGAGAGAGATAGTGATAGAGAGAGAGAGAGATAGAGAGAGAGAGAGAGAGAGAGAGAGAGAGAGAGAGAGAGAGAGAGAGAGAGAGAGAGAGAGAGAGAGAGAGAGAGAGAGAGAGAGAGAGAGAGAGAGAGAGAGAGAGAGAGAGAGAGAGAGAGAGAGAGAGAGAGAGAGAGAGAGAGAGAGAGAGAGAGAGAGAGAGAGAGAGAGAGAGAGAGAGAGAGAGAGAGAGAGAGAGAGAGAGAGAGAGAGAGAGAGAGAGAGAGAGAGAGAGAGAGAGAGAGAGATGGGGGGTTTTCGACAAATTACAGTTGGGAAGGGGTGCATTGAATGTTAAATCTGCTTCAACGCAGCAGGACACTTCATTGCAGAGCCAATTTATATTTATTTTACATGTTTACTTCAATTGTGATGTGTGTATTTTCAGCTGTCACCAACCTTCCTCGATATTTTCTGGAAGGTCGGGAAAGTAACCCCCTGATTACCATACAAAATTGGTTTTAACTATTGCGGTTCGAACTATCGTGGAATTTTCCAGGAATGTAACTGCCATGATCTTTAAGAGTTTACTGTGCTTGGATATGTTCTATAGGGTGGTGTATGTAATTGGAGCTGTCAAGCACAACCCCTAGGAAGTGAGCATGGCATGTGAGAGGGTGCAATATCGGTGTGAAGAAGAGGTCACGATATGGCTAAGTACCATGCTGATTTGACGCTGCATTCTAGGGTGATCAAAAAACCTCCAATTTGTATTTTCTTCCA
>NC_140969.1:58618890-58621390 GCF_056783735.1 Eptatretus burgeri
ACAGAGATGTTACCCCATGGTTTCCCTCCTTTCATCAAAGATTGGGGGTCCCGAAGGCTTTGCCCCAATCCTGTCATCCGGTGAGCTGCCCTGCGAAGGGAAGCTGCACAGGAGGTACTCCCACGGAGTGGGTTTTCAGATTTTTTTTTGTTTTTGCGTTTTGCGGAATGAAGGGTTTTACGGTGGCCGGAGTGCAAATCCTGCCACCAACCTCCTAATAAGAAGTGACCCAACTGCAGGAGGACGTCCGCAGACACAGTTGGGCACTAGATGTGGATGGCCGTTGGCTCACAAGGAGCTCCTCCGCCCTTTGACAGGTTTTGTTTTTAATCCTGCTGGGTGTCCATATCCAAACACCCTCCTCACCAGAAAACCTGGTGGGGGAGACGGTTTAGTCGCCGACAACCGGACCATGGAACAGGTTAGTACAGGTTTACATGGTACCTGTAGCAGGTCACAGATCGAACCTGACCTTACTGGAATATATATATATATATATATATATATATATATATATATATATATATATATATATATATATATATATATATATATATATACATACATATATACATACATACACATACATAGTTACGAATCTGGAAACTTACTGCATACAACAGCCAGGTCCTATAGATCAGTTATATCGGCAAGTATGTGTTTCTCGTTAGAGTCCCGTCCCCTGTGTCTAATGGGTGATTAAATGTTCGTGCGCTGCGGAGTCATTTTGATAGTCAGGGTTTTCTTTCACATCTTCGCTTTCACAACAACACCTTCACCTTCGCTCCATCCTGACGCCATCACGCCCGCTGTGGGCGGAGTTCAACGAAGGACTTGGCATCTCTCTCGACTAATCAGAGAGATGCGAGTGAGTTTGCCGGTCGGCCAATGAGAGCCATCGCAGGACAATATTACTACTTCTCCAGTTTGAGAAACGGTCCGCAGTGATGCCTGCCACGCCCCCCCCACGCCCCTCCCCCCCCGGTCCAATCAGCGGACTTGGCGCCCCTTTTGGCCAATCAAAGGGGCAACGAGCACATTTGCGCGTCAAAACAGTCCAGTGAGGGAGAGCGGGTCAGAGGAGGCGGCTCCTCCCCTCTGGAGAAGGAGTGAATATAATTGTTCGGGCGATCCGACTGGAAGCAGTTGGAGTTGGGGTTTGCCGGCCAGGTCGTCTCGGATCACCTCGCCTTGCCTGATGGCGCTCGCTGCCTTGTCCTCCCTCGCGCTGGTTGGCGTCCGTCCTTCATCCTCCGTCCCTGGTACTTGAAGCGGCATCATTGCTGCGGGTTCGAGTCCCGCCGATCCAGAACGTCGAAGACCACACGAGGTGGACAGGTCCGAGATAGCTCTGGTCTCCAGCTTTCCCTTTCCTCGAGCTGGAAGCCCTCGATGGAGATCTGACGGGGTCTATTTCTGGGTATCTGTGTGTGAGTGTGTGTGTGTCCCTGGGCCACATCTTTAAGTAGAATTGTTGTGCTTTGTTGTACATTATTTGCCTTGCTTAGTCGTGATAACTCTGCTCTGTGTTCCCTCCCGATTATTCTTCCCCTCGTCCCCCGATTATTGCAAATAAATTCCCCTTTTGTTGAATGTCCCAGCTCGTCCTTGTCCTTTCCACCATTGGTTTGCCGTGCTGCGAACGGGAATTGGGAGGCCTCATTGCTGCTGTGCTTGTGCATTTGGACCGACGGACCTCGGTAACCATTCGCTCGGGTTACGCACGGTTCGAGCACGGTAATGGCTTGTTCCGCTCGAGGCCTGCTGAGGGTGTGGTTTCCCGGTCGTTGGACTGCGTGGGTATTTAGGTATATTGAAGTTGGCAATTAACCCTATCCCACGTGGTCGACCTATTGGCGATCTTCGGTCCAATAAGGGACCCGTGACCTTTCAAATTTATCTGAAAGGTACGACCTAAATTCCGGGTGTTTGTTGGAGCCGACTCTACTGCTCCCCCTAGCGGTTGTGCTCGCCACAGAGACCCGGCCCCACAACAATTGGTGTCAGGAGTGGGATTCGAACCCCTCCGCCTCCGTAGAGAAATTCACGAGATTCGGACCAGGGGTGAGGAGCAAACCCCCTCCCCCCCCTGGTTCTCTTTAAATTAAGTGGTTCAAATTATTCCCGGAACACAACATGGCTAACCAAGATGAGCTGAAGCAGGTGGGTAGTAGTGTAGTGTTAGAGGAACCCATGGTCCAGGACACCCCAATGCAAGAAGACGTGCCCCCGCAACCAAACTTAGGGGAAGTAATGGGCACAGGGGCGGCGTATGACAAACACCCCCCCCCCCCCGATTTCTGCCGGTTCCGCAGACCATTATGATGAATCGGCTCTGCCGAGTTCATTTGACATGGGCCAGTTGATGGCAATGCTGGCAGGAATGAACAACAAAATGGATGCGAATAGGAACGAAATGAAAGAACATGCGTGCAAAATGGATGACATGAAGCAGGATTTGGAACGCAAAATGGATGCGAGCACGCAAAACATGGAGCGC
>NC_140969.1:58626390-58648890 GCF_056783735.1 Eptatretus burgeri
GAAGGTACCCTCACTATGAAGAAGAGTCAGCTGTTAGACGAGAACCTCTCCTTCAAAAAGGAATGGGAAGCGTTCTTCTTCGTTGAGCGCAAGGGAAAGGCTTTGTGCATCATCTGCCACGAGACCGTCGCCGTCATGAAGGTGTGCAACGTGAAGCGTCACTTCACTTTGGTGCACCCCAAGCAAGCTGCGTTGCCTGACGACAAGAAGAAGGCAGAGTTCGGGCATCTGAGTGCCCAGCTGGAGAAGCAGAGTGCCTTCATGAAGAGGAGCGTCTCTTCGACGCAAGCGGCTGCTCAGAGCAACACTCGGGCCAGCTACCGTGTTGCACACCTTGTGGCCACCAACCTCAAACCGTTTACCAAGGGTGAATTCCTCAAGGAGTGCATGATGGCCGTGGTTGAGGACGTGTGTCCTGACAAGTCGAGAGAGTTTGCGGCCATCAGCCTGCCAGAAGCTTGATCCGCCGCATAGAGGAGATGGTCGCCGATGTCCGGGGCACCCTGAAGGAGATGTGTCAGTCCGCTCGCTTCTTCTCCATCGCCTTGGACGAGTCGACTGACATCAAGTACACGGCTCAGCTTGCCATCTTCTTCTGCGGCGGCAGGGATAACTTCGTCATCTTTGAGGAGTTCATCCGACTCATCCCACTCAGTGGCACCACCACTGGCGCCGATGTGTGCAAGGCAGTCACAGACTGGCTGAAGGAGGCTGACCTCGACCTCTCTCGCATGTGCGGCATCACGACCGACGGAGCGCCCGCCATGGTCGGGGACAAGAAAGGCTTTGCAGCCCTTCTTGTGAAGTACCTGTGCAGCCTTGGATACCAGCAGGATGTGAAGCGCTTTCACTGTCTGGTGCACCAGGAGGCTCTGTGCGACAAGTCTGTGACCATTACAGAGGTCATGACTGTCGTCGTCAGGGCAGTGAACTTTGTTTGCACCCGTGCTCTCAACCACAGACAGTTCTGCGATCTCCTGGCTGATGCTGAGGCAGAGTTCGGCGACCTGATCTACTTCTGCGAGGTCCGTTGGCTCAACCGAGGAAAGATGTTGGAGAGAGTCTTCAGCCTGAGGGATGAGCTGGCGTCTTTCCTGTGGGAGAAGGGCAATCCTGTCCTTCAGTTCGAGGATCCCGCATGGGTGTGTGACCTCGGGTTCCTGGTGCACATTACTCGACATCTAAACGAGCTGAACATCCATCTGCAGGGTAAAGATGCCTTGGTACCTGACCTCCTCGCCTTCGTGAAGGCATTCGAATGCAAACCGCCTGTGGGAGCATCAGCTCAACCAGAACAAATTCACTCACTTCGCCCGATTGGCTGAGCTGCGCCCAACCCCCGCTGCCTGCAGTTGCTATGCCGCTGCCCTGTCTGAGCTGCGAGGCGAGTTCGAGAGACGCTTCAAAGATGTGCGCGCCTGTGAGAAAGAGTTCAAGCTATTCTCCGCTCCCTTTGATGTGGCTTCTGTGGATGTGGCTGACGACCTTCAGCTGGAGCTCATTGAGCTCTAGTGCTCAGAGAGCCACCGCACAAAGTTTGCTCTTTTGTTGCCAATGAAGTTCTGGCACTCACTCTCAGCCTCCCGTGCTTTCCCGGCTCTTGTTAGGGAGACCCTGCGCTTAGCTTCATTGTTCGGGTCCACATACTCTTGCGAGCAGCTGTTCAGTCGCATGAAGCTGACTAAGAAGAAGACGAGAGCACAGCTTACAGACGCTCATCTTCAAGATGTCCTCCTCCTGGCCTCCTCCTCCATCAAGCCGGACATTGACTCTCTGTCTGCATCAAAGAATCACCAGCCTTCACATTAATTGTTTCACATTGTGATTACTGCAAGTCTTAAGGTTCAATTTACAATTACATTTATTATCATTGATTTTAGATGTGTTTGTTATTTTTTCGGGTTGGGAGGGGGGTGCGGCCCGCGAGGTGGCCCGAACGTGGCCCAGTGGCCCGCGGCCTGGTTTAGGTTGCCGACGCCTGGTCGAGGGAAACATTCCATTCCTCTGGGGCGGAGTCGGAGTTCTGGTGGCCGAGGAAACTCCACCCACGTACGTAGTCGGACGCACGTATACAATGGCTTCGGTGTGTGGAAGCGAGGTTAAGGCGTGTTGTTGTTGTTATAAGGGGTGTAAAAATCCTAACTATTAAAATGATGCACAGTGCACATACATTTAATTCCCATTGGACAAGGGAAAAGGGAGCTAACTGGCAACACATACTTACCGATATAACTGATCTATAGGACCTGTATATTGTGTGCTCATGGCTTCCAGATTCGCAACAATACAACGTGTTGTTTCACTGACGGGATTATGAAGGGAGGGGGAGAAAGATGGAGAGAGGGAGAGAGGAAGAGGGAAGTGAGAACAGAGGAAGGGAAGGACGTTGGAAGGGAGGTACAGAAGAAGGGAGGGACAGAGGAAGGGAGGGACAGAGGAAGGGAGGTACAGAGGAAGGGAGGTACAGAGGGAGGGAGGTACAGAGGGAGGGAGGGACAGAGGGAGGGAGTGACAGAGGGAGGGACAGAGGAAAGGAGGGACAGAGGAAGGGAGGGACAGAGGAAGGGAGGAGAGAGAGAGTAAGGGGTCAGGGTTGGAGAGAGGAAGAGGGGTAGGAGAGAGGGGGATAGGAGTGGGAGAAAGAGGGATAGGAATGGAAGAAAGAGGGAAAGGGGTGGGAGAAAGAGGGAAAGGGGTGGGAGAAAGAGGGATAGGGGTGGGAGAAAGAGGGATAGGGGTGGAGGAGTGGGAGAAAGAGGGATAGGGGTGGGAGAACGAGGGATAGGGCTGGGAGAAAGAGGGATAGGGGTGGGAGAAAGAGGGATAGGGGTGGGAGAAAGAGAGAGTGGTCGGGAAGAGGTGAGAGGCAGAGGGTGAAGTAGAGGATGGGTGAGGTGCTCGCCAGGTGAGGTGACTTCAGCACTCCAAAAAAACGGTTGATAAGGAATGGCTGGCTTGGCAAGCAATTAGCGATCACTGATCCGTCATATGAAACGAATCCCGGAGACGGCGAAATGTGAAATATGTGCGAATTGGACAAATGAACACTTTTTCTTCGTAGTTGGAACTGCTGACAAGTTCAATTCTGGAGCTTACATTTTGTAATTTGACTTGGTTTAAGAGATTATTGAGGTTATGACATGGGTGGAAAGAAAATAAAGTCACGAACGCTGGTGTCTCCGGGCGTTTATAAGCATTGCAATGTATCCAGCGATTCATAGGTATGATGATTAGGCATTCAATGATAGGAGTAAGGAAAGTGAAAAAAAGACTTTATCGTTAAGAAATCATTGCCGCCTGTTCCAAATCAAGGCATGATTGAGCAGTCCACAAAAAATGGGGAAGTAAGACCCCATCAAGGGACAGCGAGGTGTCCAAGGATGTGCATGATAAAGGATATAATTAAGTAAGGCTGTTAATTATATTCAAAAGGGGTGTCTTAATTAACCCAAACATCCAATTTTCACTCATGCACTCCCTTGGAGTTCCCTTAGTGTGCATGCAAGGTTTCAGGTTTCATGGTTTTGGCACACACACACACACACACACACACACACACACACACACACACACACACACACACACACACACACACACACACACACACACACACACACACCAAGTGAAAAGGTTTTGCAAAGTTGTTTGTATTGCAGCAAGCTGTTTGTAGGAATCTCCGAGATGCACACACATTGAGGAGATTGCATCAGCATGAGGATCTCAAGACTAATGCATGCAACTCAGGGCCAGCTGATGAGCAATGAAGAATGGCTGGCACAGTCAAAGAAACCAAGTGCTGATGGAGATATGTCAAAATGACATATCGTAGATTGTGCAACTGAAGCAACTTGTTCTCTAAACTTTCAAGTGGGTACAAGCAAATCAAGCTACTTAGGATGTTTGTCGTAATTATTGGTCTCAATGGAATTAATAAGGAAGCCCAATGTTCTACTAAAGTGGGATCATTTTCTTAATGAAGTACTTAAAAAATGCACTCATCCAATTCAGAAAACAACTCAAAGGCTGAAGTCCTGCAACATGAAAATATCAGCGATCTTCATACATATTATATATATATATATATATATATATATATATATATATATATATATATATATATATATATATATATATATATATAAATACATATAATATATAATATATATATATACAGTGGGGAGAACAAGTATTTGATACACTGCCGATTTTGCAGGTTTTCCCACTTACAAAGCACGTAGAGGTCTGTAATTTTTTATCATAGGTACACTTCAACTGTGATAGATGGAATCTAAAACAAAAATCCTGAAAATCACATTGTATTATTTTTTAAATAATTAATTTCCATTTTATTGCATGAAATAAGTATTTGATCATCTACCAACCAGCAAGAATTCTGGCTCTCACAGACCTGTTGTTTTGTCTTTAAAAAGCCCTCCCATTCTCCACTCATTACCTGTATTAACTGCACCTGTTTGAACTTGTTATCTGCATAAAAGCCAGCTGTCCACACTCAATCAATCAGACTCCAACCTCTCCACAATGGACAAGACCAGAGAGCTGTCTAAGGACATCAGGGACAAAATTGTAGACTTGCACAAGGCTGGGATGGGCTACAGGACAATAGGCAAGCAGCTTGGTGAGAAGGCAACAACTGTTGGCGCAATTATTAGAAAATGGAATAAGTTCAAGATAACAGTCAATCTCCCATGGTCTGGGGCTCCATGCAAGATCTCACCTCGTGGAGCATCAATGATCATGAGAAAGGTGAGGGATCAGCCCAGAACTACACGGCAGGACCTGGTCAATGACCTGAAGAGAGCTGGGACCACAGTATCAAAGAAAACCAGAAGTAACACAATACGCCATCATGGATTAAAATCCTGCAGCGCACGCAAGGTCCCTCTGCTCAAGCCAGCGCATGCCCCGGCCCGTCTGAAGTTTGCCAATGACTATCTGGATGATCCAGAGGAGGAATGGGAGAAGGTCATGTGGTCTGATGAGACCAAAATAGAGCTTTTTGGTTTAAACTCCACTCGCCGTGTTTGGAGGAAGAAGAAGGATGAGTACAACCCCAAGAACACCATCCCAACCGTGAAGCATGGAAGTGGAAACATCATTCTTTGGGGATGTTTTCTGCAAAGGGGACAGGACGACTGCACCGTATTGAGGGGAGGATGGATGGGGCCATGTATCGCGAGACCTTGGCCAACAACCTCCTTCCCTCAACAAGAGCATTGAAGATGGGGCGTGGCTGGGTCTTCCAGCATGACAACGACCCGAAACACACAGCCAGGGCAACTAAGGAGTGGCGCCGTAAGAAGCATCTCAAGGTCCTGGAGTGGCCTTGCCAGTCTCCAGACCTGAACCCAATAGAAAATCTTTGGAGGGAGCTGAAAGTCTGTGTTGCCCAGCGACAGCCCCGAAACCTGAAGGATCTGGAGAAGATCTGTATGGAGGAGTGGGCCAAAATCCCTGCTGCAGTCTGTGCAAACCTGGTTAAGAACTACAGGAAACGTCTGATCTCTGTAATTTCAAACAAAGGTTTCTGTACCAAATATTAAGTTCTGTATTTCTGATGTATCAAATACTTATTTCATGCAATAAAATGCAAATTAATTATTTAAAAATCATACAATGTGATTTTCAGTTTTTTTGTTTTAGATTCCATCTTTCACAGTTGAAGTGGACCTATGATAAAAATTACAGACCTCTACGTGCTTTGTCAGTGGGAAAACCTGCAAAATCAGCAGTGTATCAAATACTTGTTCGCCCCACTGTATATATATATATATATATATATATATATATATATATATATATATATATATATATGTATATATATATATATATATATATATATATATATATATATATATATATATATATATATATATATATATATATATATTCAGCTGGCCTCAAGATCACTTGGAGAAAAATAAGACCACACGTCCTGAAGCTCACCCGGATCAGGAGCAACAGTCACTCAAACCACCTGCAGATCCCCTAAGACCCTGATTTAATTTTTCAATGCCACGAACAAACTTCGGAACATCATGGGTGATGAAGGTTGTGGTCAAGTTTCATCAAAATCATGTGTGTAGTTTTGGAGAAGAGAACAAATTCCTGTTTTGGATGGGGGGAGGGAATATACTGCCATGATCTTTCCTGGGAAAGCCACATTTTCAACCTGGCCGCCAAAGCCAGTCGCTGACTGGGAATCCTCCATCGTGCAAATTCCTTCCTCAGCCCACCTGAGCTCCCGACCACATACAAAGCTTTCATCCACAGCCTGATGGAGTTCTGCTCTCCCCTCTGGGCTGGTGCTCCTGCCTCTCACCTTTCTTGGCTTCACGCTGTGGAAACTAAGGCATTTAGGATCATTGGCATCTTCCGCGGTGAGAATGAGTCTTTGGGCCTCTCACACTCTCACCACAGGCAGGTCGGAGGTCTTTTCGTCTTCTACCGTTTCCTCTCCGGTCTCACCCTCCATGCTCTGTCTGTGATATGTCCCCCCCATATTTCTGCAGGGCGCTCAAGGTCCGCCAGCAAACCCCTTCTCGTAAAACTACCAAATACACGAATCACTGCTCACCTTCACTCTTCCATTAATCTTTTTTCCCGCCTTTGAAATAAACTCCCACACTCTCTTCAATCCCATTCTTCATCCAGGCCTTCAAAACAGCTGTTCACCACCACCTATCTTCCCCCATCCAAAACCTCGATCTTTTCTACCCCCGTTAATTCACCCCAAACCTACCTCCTTCAAATTCCCTGCTTTCCCTCCTGAAAGTCCCTGTGGTGTCCATCTTGAATACCCCATGTTCCTTGCCCCATCCCTCTTCCTTCCACAGATCTCCCAATGTCTCTGTTCTCCACAGTTTTGTCCTTCTCTCTCCCACCCCTCTTGTCTCATGCCCCCCCCCTTGCTGTGCATTGTGTGTTAGCTCTCATAGGAGCCTCGACAATGAATACAAAAAACCCCCCAAAAAACCATGGCCTCTGCAATACAACATCAGGAGCCTGTCCTGACCTTGTGGCGGACTTTGGATCCGAGGGTCCTGAGTTCAAATCCCGCTCACCTTTTGAATTCATACCAGGTGGGGTTAACTTGGCCTGTCATCCTTCCACGGTCGGCAAAATGAGTGCCAGCATGCTGGTATACTGTGTCGGAGTGGCAACCCGTCCAGAATTGTGCCCAATAGCCAAGGAGACTGCTTAAGCAGAACCAACGCTCTGCACAGAGTATGGTCCCAATCTCCTCCTCCTCTCCTTTGGTAACCCAAATTTGGTAGCATTCTGACTGGTAGGTCTGGAGAAGATTTTTGAAGGAATTTATGTGATTTTCTCAAAAACTTACCAAGTCGGCCATTTTGACACACTTCCGATCACGTGATCGGCATGACCTCCACAATTTAACATCCCTACCCTGGCCTAATGTTGGAACCCAACTTTGGTAGCATTCTGACTGGTGGGTCTGGATAAGAAGTGTTTTGAAGAAATTTACTAACTCGACCATTTTGACTGACAAAGTCATGTGACCTGAATGAGCTTTGCAATTCCTGTTACCAGTCAGGGGAGGAACGTTGCTGCCAAATTTCAGCTGGATTGGCCCAGCGGTTTGGCTGAAGAAGTCGAAAAAGGAGAAGGACAGACGGACAGAAGGAAGGTGCACGATGACAATACCACCAGCAAGGAATGTAAATTCCAGATAAGCTAAAAAAAAAAAAATTTCGATCATGCTTTGAAGTCAATTTAGGATCCCATCAACTTCTAAATGCAGTGTTTTGCATATTTGGCTTTTTATGAAATGACTAATGGATAAAGCAAATTTCAATGTCAGTCAGAGCAACATAAATGAAGATAATTAATTTTCTCAAGCAAATGTTGAGATGAGGGGTGTGTAAACCACCGTGGGAAAGAGGCTGATGCACAGGTTCGGGCATGAGCCCTTTTTCAAAGCAGGGACAGGCTTTGAAGGACTTATGCCAAAAACGTCACTTCACATTCCTTTCCACGGTGTTTCGCATACCTCTCTCAACATTTTGTTGAAAAAAATTCTCCCATATTTTCCCATGTACACAAAACCAACGATAGTCTTGATAAAGACGAGTTTTCCACTGTCACGACACACAAAGTTTGGCATGATGAAGGGGCTTCAGTGTTGGTCCAAAAAAGAAAAAGAAAATCCAGTGAGTTTTGCCTTGCGTTTTGCTGGATCAAAAAAGCAATGCCTTGGTAAAGATGCCTTGTACACCAATTTTTTTTGCTTTTGTCACCAAAGGTGGATGGAGGATATGTTTTCACCCCTGTTTGTCTTTCAGCAGATTATCTCAAAAAGTTATGGACGGATTTGGACGAAACTTGGTGGACACGTTGGGTGTGTGATGAGCACCAATTGATTAATAATACCAAAAGTAGTTTGCCAAGAATGTTTGTCTGTCGCATCTGTTTATCTGTTTTGTTTTGTTTTGGGGGGGGGGTTGTAGACACTGTCGAGACTTGTATGAGAGCTAACACACATAAATGCACAACAAGGGGAGCAGGAGACAAGAGGGGTGGGAGTGGGAAAGAAAAAAACAGTGGGTAACAGACATTAGATCTGTGGAAGGGAGAAGAATGGGGCGAGGTGTGGAAGGGAGAGGGATGGGGGCAGGGAACACGGCCACACGGGGTATTCAAGATGGACACCACAGGGTCTTTTAGGAAGCAAAGCAGGGAATTTGAAGGAGGTGGGTTTGAGGTGGATTCGCAGCGGTAGAAAAGATCATTGTTTTGGATGGGGGAAGATAAAAGATGGTGGTGAACAGCTGTTTTGAAGACCTGGAGGGAAGGCTGGGATTGAATAGAGTGTGGGAGTTTGTTCAAAAGGTGGGAAAAAAGAGGAATGAAAGAGTGAAGGTGAGCAGTGATTCTTGATTTTTGTAGTTTTACCAGAAGGGGGTTGATTGCGGACCTTGAGCGCCCCACGGAAATATGGTGGGGACAAATCGCCGACAGAGCAGGGGGGGGGGCGAGACCGGAGAGGAGACGGCAGAAGACAGAAAGCCCACCAAGCTGCCTGTGATAAGAGAGCGGAGGCCCAAAGACTCGGCCTCATCATGGGAAATACCAATGATCCTAAATGCCTTGGTTTCCACAGCTTGAAAACGAGAAAGGTGAGAGGCAGGAGCACCAGCCCAGATGGGAGAGCAGTACTCCATCAGGCTGTGGACGAAAGCTTTGTAAGTGGTCAGCTCAGGTGTGCCAAGGAAGGACTTTGCATGACGGAAGATGCCCAGTCGGCAACTGGCTTTGGAGGCCAGCTTGGAAATGTGGCTTGTGTTACCGCCATTTCTAATTGTTGAGTTTTCATCATAAGACCGAACTCGAAACACACAGTAAACACAGAGATACCAAAATGACAGTAAAAACGCAAGAAAAACTACTGGAAAACTTATCTCTGAGAAAGTCAGCAGAGACCCTGAAGCAGAACCGCCACCGTCACTCACGAACCGGAACTGGAAGCTTGTGATATCAAGATATCCAAATCCAGATCTGTTTGTTTGTTTCTCACACGATTTTTATCCACAGTTTTGAAGCAATAGTTATGAAACTTTTTTCGTACGTCAGTGACTGGCCAAGGACAGCAATGCGTATTTTTGGTCAGAAAACCAGATACTATAATTTTTTCAGTGATTCTTCACCATTGAGAGCTGGGGGCCAACAACAATGTATAGCATGATCTCAAAAAGTTATGGATGGATTCGGACAAAACTTGGTGTACATGTTGGGTGTGTGACAAGGAAATATTGATTCAATGTTGTTGAAGATCCAAATCTGGATCCAGACACGACAATTTTAAAGTTTTTAAAGGGATTCTTCACCATTGAGAGATGGGGCCAAAAACGATAAGCTGTAAAAAAAAAATGACCGTTTTTACAGCCATTTTTCCCTGCTGTGCAGGGGTTAGGCTTTTTCTTGAGGCAATGTTTTTTTTATGGCCGGATGCCCTTCCTGACGCCAACCCTGGTCGCCTCTTACGACACACAGGGATATGGTATACCTATTCTAACCGGGGCATACACCAGGACCAGTACACTGGTACTCACTTCGCCGACCTCAGATGGATGACAGGCTGAGTCAACCCCCTGGTGTTAATTCAGCAGCCAACGGGGCTTGAACTCAGGATCCTGGGATCCCAAGCCGCCACCCTAACCACTAAGCCAACACCAGTCTTAAAAACGATAAGCTGTAAAGCATGATATTTCAAAAAGTTGGGGGTGAGTTATAACAAAACTAGGTAGATGGTTAGATGACAAGAACAAGCTGATTCGATTTTGGTCCAGGTCTGAATCCAGATCCAGCCTATAAGTCAGATACAAAACGTAAACTGTTCAGCCTGGCAGAAGTACACACTCTACCGAATGCCATTCTCGTTTTGATTATGAATCTCAGGTACATTTCTAATTACAATGAGCCCTCATAGTTTGTAGTACTGTACTTGTAGTTTGGCTTGCTACATTTGTGAATGAAATATTTGTTGTCAAATCAAGTAGAGCTCTCAACAAATGCATATTTTTGAATGACGAAGAATTGTATACGAAAACTTTGCAAAGGAGCATTTTCACACACAATCATCACTTCCACTGGATGCAAAAATAATGTAGGAGACGAATTGCTACGCTTACCTCTTCTGTTTATATGTGAGCATCGCTTCGGCAATCGGCAGCTGGTGAGTTACGGCAGCACCAGCAAGGAACTGCACTGTGCGCATCGCCACATCCACACTGTCTGCAGAGTAGCGTGGGCACGTCGAGTTACAAGTGATATAGCACAAGTGTCGACAGCAACGGCAATGAATGATACAAGGGATTAACCTGTTCAATGAGAGTTTTACCAGAAACTCACATTAGGTAAACCCTACTCAATATACAACTAACCTTATAAGCATCTCAGTAGTATTTAAATGTGATTGCAATTTTTAACAGATAAACCTTCTTGTACAATGGACTAATTTCTCCGATTTACAAGTTCATTCCAAATTCCATTCAATTTTTCAGTCCATTATCTCGACCCTGGTACACCGATACATGTAATGAGGCTATCAAAAGAAAACTGGCATTCTCCTCTTGGAAGGAAAACCTTGCTAATGGCAGCCTGCAGTCACTCCACAAAGCTACCATACCTCACCAAAGGTTTTCAGGCAGCTGCACATCCAATGAGACCACCTTGTTGTAATGTGCTTGTTACCATTCTTGAAGAAACGTTAATACTCGTACTTTCATAGCTATCGCCGGCACCCTGGCCAGATCCCAAAATTCCTACCCCTAACCCACATCAGCAGCATAACCATACCCTCAGCCAATGATGCTACCCCACAGTTTTGTGCTGCATATGGAAGAGGAAGAAGAAAAAGAACAATAAGAAGAAAAGGAAGAACAAGAAGAAGAAAGGTCATTCACAATATCTCTACTGGATCATTGTCTATAACAGAGAACATAACACAAGGCATTTAACAACACTTTTGGAGAGTTCAGTCTTTCTTCCTCCTTGCTTACATTGTCAACAGGATGAGCTTCTACCCTCCTTGGTCTTGCATACAGCTGGTGCTGAAACATGTGGTCAGGCTGCAATCTGCTGCCTGGAGAGGCCTTCACGATCCAAGACCGATTTATATATGGTTGTCATGTGATATTTCTTTACTATGAACCAAAGTATTCATGACACTACACTGATGTCGCTGCCTATACTCTCTCTGCAGGTGTGGGACTGATCACTTGCATGATAACCAATCACAATGTGTACAATAGCATCACATGATTGTACTCTGGAGCATTTCATTTTGTCATATGATGTTTGATTCCATTACATGTGATTTGCATCTTATACCCAGTTTTTCCTTGGATTTTACAATCATTTCCAATGCTGTAGTATATTATAGATACATACACAGTAATCTAAATGTTCAACGAATCACAAGACAGAGAAATTTAACTTGTGTTAAATCAAATTTCAAAAAAACTGAATAGGTCATGGAACATATTCATTTAGCTTCAGGAAAGTCAACTGTGTTGTTGTTGTTCGTCTTTCGGCTGCTCCCGTTTGGGGTCGCCACAGCGGATCATCCGTTATGATCCGCATACTGATTTGGTACAGGTTTTACGCCGGATGCCCATCCTGACGCAACCCTGGTCGCCTCTTACGACACGGATATGGATTGGGTTTCGCCACGACTCCGGGCTGCCATACACCTCTCATAGTGCGGCCCAATGCAGAGCTCCCGTCCTCGAGCGATCCTCCAACCCAAGCCTCCGAGTAGCCGGATTACAGGCTCACGCCACTACGCCCGGTCAGGAAAGTCAACTGTAACAGGTGAAATGAAACCACGTTCCCCTTGCCTTTCTATTAAAATTAGAGCCGTAACATGTGTCATTTGCCACAAGTGAAGCCACTTTTAACATTATTTGGCATGCCCCACTTCCGGCCTCACTCCTCCCACATATCCCCAGCACATTCAGGTTGCATGTGTGCTTCCAGAACCCCACACCAGGTTAACCTCCAGAACACCACACCTGGTTGAAATTGAAGCTGAACACACTCCCCATTCCCTCACCCCTGTATTCTCTCATCTGTGGAACCGACTCAGTGTCTGTTGTCTCTTGCCTCTCCATCCAGTCTTTCAAGAGTGCAGCCTTTCATCCTTCCTCCCATACCCACTCCTGCTCTCTTCTATTCTCACTGATCCTCATTCACATTTACACTCTCCCACCTCATTTCCTTTCTGTCAATCATATGCAGTCCTCTTGTTCCCGTTTTATCCTCTGTCCATTTGTGAACCCACTGCCCTCTTTCATTTAGATTCTTCTATTTCTGCATACAATTTTTTTATTGTGTTCAAGCTATTTCTTTTTCGAAATCTCATGTTTAACTTCGAGAATAAAACAATAAGTTTGACTATTTATCCATCGACAATCAAACAATATTCTATAATGTGTGGGAGGTGCCAAGTTTTATTTGAACCCAATTCAAGTGCAATGCATTTGCAAAGGTATAAAAATTTACATCAGGTACAAAATATCAGACCAGGGGTCATAGCCTGAGAGTAAAGAAGAGGTGAGTTAAGATGGTAGTAAGGCAGGGGTTTTTCAGTCAGAGTAGTGAATGCATGGAATGGTCTTCCTGGAAAGGTGGTGTCAGCAGAAACAGGAGATAAGTTTAAATTGGAATTAGATAGGTTGGTACCTATAAGTATTGGAGATATAGGGGGACAGGGCTATTAGCAGAACTGGAAGGAAGCTTGAGTATGGATGGGTGATTGTGTACATCTGTGCTGATTGTGATGTTTGCAAGAGGCTCTCATCAAGGAATTGTGTGTGATTGGTGTTGTACATTCTGCACCCTAAAACCACCTGCGCACAACGCATCCACCCCAAAAAAAGATAAAAACAAAACTTTGTCATAAATAAGAAAAGAAAAAATTTCTTCTGAACACCCGGTGATATTACTGAGCCTGCCACACTTTTTTCATCCCCCCTCCACCCCTCCTCCCCTCCTCCTCCCCCCCCCAGACCCACATGAAATTAAGTCTTTGGCTTGATGGATTTATTTAATTTGGTGTTGGTTGGTGTAGCACAGACATGATGGGCCGAATGGCCTCCTTCTGCAACAAAGTTCCTCGTTTCTTCCACCACCAAAGGTGGACAGAGGTTCGGTTTTCACCCCTGTCTGTCTGTGAACAGAATCTCAATAAATTGTGGACGGATTCGGACGAAACTTGGTGGACATGTTGGGTGTATGACAAGGAAGAATTGATTCAGTTTTGGTGAAGCTCCAAATCCAGATCTGGATCTGATAATTTTTTTTCACGTGATTCTTCACCAATGAGTGATCAGGCTAAAAATGATATATAAAACGATATCTCTAAAACCTCGGGATAGATTCCGACTTAACGTGGTGGACAGGTTGGGTTTGTGAAAAGGACGCATAGATTCGACTTTGGTTCAGGTCAAGATCCAGCCCATCAATGGGATATAAAACGTGAACTATTCAGCCTGGTGGAGGTATGCGCTCTACTGAGTGCCGTTCTCGTGAGCCCATTCCCCACGCAACGGCAGACAGGGTTTTGAAATCATGTGTATGTATGTGCATGTGTATGTCTGTGTGCATGTCTGCGTGTCTCTGTACCTGTGTGTGCGTGAGTCTATCTGCATGTGTACAGTGTCAGGGCCATAACTTTTTTTTACCATTTCAGCTTTTGTCATCAAATTTTCAACAAAGCTATATAATGAGAATATGGAGATGACAAATTAAGAATTTGGTCGAAGAAAAAGAAGAAGAAGTTAGTCGAAGAAGTTAGTCGAAGAAGAAGAAGTTGGTCGAAGTTGGTCGAAGAAGAAGAAGAAGAAGAAGAAGACTAGATAAAAAGCGGACAGGCTTTGCATTTTCAGTTGCTTTGTAGTTATTCCTTGTGATACCTCTCTAAGGTGATTTCACATGTACTAATGCAATTTGTGCAAACATAAATGCATGAACTAGTTAAAAACACATTTTGATTTTGTTTAAAGTGCCACTGTAAATATGTTAAAAAACAAACAAACAGTCTGTGCAATATCTTGGTTTCCAGGACTACAAGACTTGTTAATTTAATCAAAACACAGGTAACTAGAAGGGCACTCAGGAGAGTGCACACCTCCACCACGTAATGCCTGATCCAGTAGAACATATCGGGCCAAATGCATTTTTGAAATATCATACTAAATATCGTTTTTGCCCCATCTCTCAATGATGAAGAATCACTTTGAAAATTAAATGATTCTTGTGTCCGGATCAGCATCCGGACCTTAACCAAAATCCAATTGTCTTTTTCTGGTCACCTACCCAACTCATCCACCAAGTTTTGTCATCCGTCCATAACGTTTTGAGATGTGCTATACATAGTTTTTAGCCCTATCTCTCAATAGTGAAGAATCGCGTAAAAAAACAGTCAGATCCGGATTCAGGTCTTCACCAAAATTTAATCAATTCTTCCTTGTCACACCCAAACGTTTCCACCAGGTTTCGACCGAATCCGTCCACAACTTTTTGTAATATCATGCTATGTATCGATTTTAGCCCTATCTCTCAATGGTGAAGAGTCACTTAAATTCTAGTTGCCAGATCCGGAACTTCACCAAAATCTAATCAGTTCGCCTTTGTCACACACCCAACCTGCCCACCAAATTTCATCTGAATCCATCCACAACTTTTTGAGCTATCATGCACACAAACAGACAAACAGATAGGTGAAAACATAACATCCTTCCACCTTTGGTGGCAGAAGGAATAAAGTGGAGAAACAGTGGCAGCACAAAAGCTCTTAACCTCACAAGCGCCTCCAATTGATAATGTATACATTATCAAAAGACAAACATCATGAAGATTGCACTGACCTGTTATAGGGGGTTCTGATCTGGCAAACAATTCCTTCCATGCATTATCCATGAAGGTGTTTGCATACTTCTGGTCAACAGATGCCAGGTATTTGGCTAACGGTTGAGGAGCTGGAAAGACATAGCATCTTGCGTAAGGATGAAGACCACGGTATAAATTTTCAAAGGCAAAAAAATTACCCAAAATAAATTAGATAATGATCCACTTGAAAATTTTTTTTTTAAGTCCATTTGTATTCCCATTCAAAACCTGAGTGGATAAAATTTGACACAGCCAAAGGTTATTAAAAATGGGTGAACTGATGCAATGACAAAACAGAATTTTGGCTTGGAAAAGATGTGGGAGCGGTGGGGCGACAATGGAGAACGCTAATGTATGGATGCAAATACCAAGTGGAATAAGTAGAAAGCGGAGATAGCCTAGCCAATCCGGAGTCTTGTTGGAAAGCTGTTCAACGTAGTGCCGCAATACAGCACTCATGAATGCCTGCCCACCAGCCACTGCCAGCCGGATGGGGCTTGGAGTCTGAGCATTTGTATTGCAACTGCAGCACAAAAGTCAAGAAAAGGGAAATAATGAGGTGGGTGTTCTTGCTAAGATAGTAACAATACCAATCTGCAACAGAGGTGCAATAGTTAAAGAAAATATTTTTTTAACAGTGCAGAGTTCAAAAGTACATACTTTTGATTGTCCTTAAACGTCAAAGCCAAATTAAATAAATAAATAATAAAGTTGTGAATGCCTGAGTTTCCATGCATTTAATTATTTGAGTCCTCTGACTTTTTTTTTTCTTTATTGCAGTTTGCAAATTTAATGTGCAAGTCAACACCTCTCTGGGTCTTGCCTCTGGCAGTTCACTCAAGCTGACTGGCAAGGACTGCAAGCTGCCCTCTCACATCAAGACTGGTCCTTCATTTCCACCTTTCCTGATATTAATATTGCCTTGGACTCCTTCCAAATAACCTTGCTTTCCCTTACGTGCAGATTTATACCATCTCCTCTGCAGTTATCATTCCTATCCTCGCGGTCGTGGTACATAGAATCCTGTGGTGAAGCAAATCTGACTGACGGAAACCTCAGATCATTTCACAAAGCCCGGATCAAGTGTGTGTCCACTCTCAGGAAAGCGAGAAAACAACATCTGAGTATGTTCCCCTTCAACCAATTCAAAGGACACTTCAGCTGAGTCAATTCTGTTTGCTTCCAAATCTTGTGTACGCAACCCCTCACTCCCTACACATATCCTCTCATACCCAAATGCTCCTGGATACTGTCTTTCCTACTTGAAAAGGGAGAGAGGTTTCTGGCAAACCTCGACTCCAGTTCTGGGACAGACCCAAACAGCATCAATGCAGGTGTCCTGAGAACCTGCTTTGCTGCTCATCCTCTTGGAAAGCAAGGCTCTCAAAATCAATGGGATCTGATGTGATGAAGCTGAGTGCCTAGGCCTGTTACTTTTGCATCGCAAATAGTTTGGTGGACTATCTGTATTCTACCGCCTCCCTTTTGGTCTTGCACTCTCTGCCTTCTCTTGACTCTGTCTCTCCAATGATTATACAGGGCAAACACGGTCCGCCAATAAGCCTCTTCTTGTTAAACTCCCAAAATACAGGCTCACTGCTCATCTCCACTCATTATCTCCACCATCGAAGGTGAAGGAGGTTACGTTTTTCACCCCTTTCTGTCTGTCTGTTTGTTTGTGTGTAGGATATCTCAAAAGGTTGTGGACAGTTTGGGTGTGTGACAAGGACGAACTGATTAGATTTTGGTGAAGATCCAGATCTGATTCCGACTACAAGGATTTTTAAAGTGATTCTTCACCATTGAGAGACAGCGCCAAAAATGATACATAGCACAATATCGCAAGATGATGTGGATGGATTCGGACGAAACTTGGCAGACAGGTTGGGTGTGTGGCAAGGACAAATTGATTCGATTTTGGTGAAGATCTGAATCCGAATCTGGATACGATAATTATTAAATTTTTTAAGGGATTCTTCACCATTGAGAGATCGGGCCTAAAACGACATAGTACTAGATAGCATGATATTTCAAAAATGTATTGGGCCCAATATGTTCTCATGGATCAGGCACTGCATGGCAGAGGTATGTAATCTACAGAGTGCCCTTCCAGTTTATTCTTCTTTACTCTCATCTATGGACCCAACTTCCCCTGTCTTGTCATTCCCATTCTTCCTCCAGGACTTCAAGACAGCTGTTCACCACTACCTAAGGCCATTTCCAACCATATACTCATGATCCCTTCAACTCAAAATTACCTCATTGCCAAGCACTTTTTTTTTCCAGGTTATTGCAATTTTCCACCTCTCCCTCACTACTTTCCATTTGTTAGTTGTCGGTTGGTGTGGTCCTTTTCTGTTTTGTTCCCATTAACCCCCTTCCGCTTCTTGCTGTGTTTCATTCAGCTTGTGTGCAGCTCGTTCATCCTCACATGTGCTCGTCTCCCTCCGCTTGATCTCACTTATACTCTGGAATTGAACAAAATGGAAAGGGGGAAACTACAAACAGCATTCTGCTCTCACTCTTCGACGAGCCTCGATTATGCAAAAAATAAATTTAACAATCATAAAGCAAGAAAAAATCTAAATAATAAAAGCAATGAATGTAATAGATAATATGGAATGAAAAAAGGTCACGTTATACTGAGCGTTTCAAAAAATTTTTTTTTCATCAGTGTTGTTGGTTGTCACAAACACAGCAATTGAGGATGGTAAAATGTAAGAACAGGTTTACTCAAGGTCATCTGCCACCTGCTTGGAAATCAGCAAATATTACCACTCTGCATAAAAAAGGTGCAAAAACAGATCCCTACTACGAGAGACCAATCAGCCTGCTTCCAATAATTAGCAAGGTCATAGAATCCATCACCGCTTCAGGCATCAAATTCTTCATCTCCAATGGCTTGATTTTCAATCATCAATTTCGATTCAGATGAGGTCAATCTACCCTGGACATGCTGCTTCTGCTTTCCCAAAAACGGATGGAGGTCCTCAATGCCAGACATGAGATCAGAGCCATTCCCCGAGACATATCACATGCTTTCGATACGGTCTGGAAACCCTGCCCTGCTTAGGCCTAAATCACATTTGCTTTACGGCGAGGGTACGGCGGCCGTACGCCCTCTGAATTGACAGAAACGTGCGGCGGCCGCAGAGTTTCTGCGGTGGCCTCAGGGTGGCCCTACGCCGTTTGGCTATATTTTGCAGGTCGTAAGGTCGCTGTGGAATTACAACGCGGAGTTATAACTTTTTTCATTTCTACGTTCGCCGTAGCAATTCGACAAGCCGAAAAAAAAAAAAAACTGGTAAAGAAAAAATAAAAAATTAACCCATTCGTTACCGTCCGTCTGGCCGCACGTTCGCCTTAGTGCCCCCCTGCGGTCCCCCTGCGGTCGCCTTGCAGGCACCTTGCGTCTGACTTGAAAATTCTATGGCTGCCACAGGAACGCCCTAAGGTCACCGTGCGACATCAAATCAAAGACCGTACGGCACCCCCACGTTTTGGGTCTCCACAATTTATAAATACGCCGTGCGGCTCCCCGAAAAATCAAAACATGTGTGACTGCTACATTGTGTGACCGTGGAAATACTGTGGCCGCCGTATAATTGCTAGTGGCCATAGATTTTGGAGACCCCACGTCCGCCGTGGTAAATGTGACTTTGGTCTAAATACGCCATGCGGCTCCCCGAAAAATAAAAACATATGTGACTGCTACATTGTGTGACCGTGGAAATACTGCGGCCGCTTTTATAATTGCTAGTGGCCGTAGATTTTGGAGACCCCACGGCCGCAGTGGCAAATGTGACCTTGGCCTTACCAAACTCTCTTCCTGTGGTATCCAAGGCAATCTCCATTCATGGCTCAGACTTCCTTTCCTGTTGCAGTCAACATGTGGCCCTTCATGTAATTATCTCATCTCCTCTTCCTGTCCAGGCTGGAGTTCCTCAAGGCAGTGTTCTGAGCCCTGTTCATTTTCTGGTTTTCATCAAAGATCTCTCTAACCCTCTGGAAAATCCACTTTATCGTTTTGCTGATGACTCCACCCTCTGCCGTACCATCTGTCATCCCTCAGGTCAGCAAGCAGCAGCCTCTTTGCTCTCTGCAGATCTGGATAAAATCACAAAATGGTCCAACATGTGGAACATGTCTTTCAATGCTGACAAATCTCACACTCTCACTGTCTCTCCGAAAGGACTGTCTGGCAACCCCGCCGCCACCTCCCACATCTACTTTCTCAACAATCCTCTTGAATAAGTCATTTTGTTCAAGCTTCTAAGTGTCACTGTCTGCCATTATCTTTCCAAAGAAGGCCACATTTCCAAGCTGGCCTCCAAAGCCAGTCGCTGACTGGGCATCCTCAAGCAAGCAAAGTCTTTCCTTGGCACACCTGAGCTCCTGACCACATACAACGTTTTCGTCAACAGCCCAATGGAGTGCTCCACCCTCTGAACTGGTGCTCCCACCTTCTCAGCTTTCTTGGCTTCACGCTGTGGAAATCAAGGGGCATTTAGGATCATTGGTATCTCCCGTGATGAACCTGAGTCTTTGGGTCTCACTCTCTCACAGCAGGCAGGTCGGTGGTCGTTCTGTCTTCTTTTGTCTCCTTTTCGGACTTACCTACTCCCCCCCTACCCCGCTGTGTCTGTCGTCTGTACCCCCCATATTTCCGCAGGGTACTCAAGGTCCACCAGCAACCCCTTCTGGTGAAACTCCCAAAATCAAGAATCACTGCTCATCTTCACTCTTTTATTCCTCCTTTTTCCCACCTCTGGAACAATCTCCCACACTCTCTTCAATCCCACTCCTCCCTCCAGGTCTTCAAAACAGCTGTTCCCCATCTCTTATCTCCCCTCATGCAAAACCACGATCCTTTCTACCCCCGTTAATCCACCTCAAACCCACCTCCTTCAAATTCCCTGCTTTCGTTCCTTAAAGGTCCCCTGACACACAGAAGTACTGAAATTTCATTTATATATGTCCTATAGGAGGTTTTCATCGTCATTTCAGATCTGACAATATTTTTTCACAATACTCATTCTGTAAAATGTAAAATTAAAAAACAAACTTCTTCGGGAACGCCCCTAAAAATTCTCCTGAAAGGGGCGTAACCCACATGACGTCAACTACAGAATTAGAATGGCTGCACGTAAATTATTCGGGTTGGTGGTCTGCGTGATTCTATTGGCTTTCTGTATGTTTCCACATTTGATTGGTCGACTCAATCGCTTCGTTCATTTCTGCTTTAAAAAAAATCGAACATTTGGTTTTGAATAATGGATAACATGGACTTTGATTTGTCTGGTAGCGACAGTGAGTGTGAGAGAAATTAAGGATTTCGGTCTGAATCACATGGAGAATTGTCGGATAACGTAGTCGCGGGAGGTGAAGTTCAGGCAGCTGGAAATGAAATACGGCCTTAGAAGTTCGAGCCCGAATCAGGACAAGCAGAGGAAAATGGCGATGAAATTCCCGGCGTTCATTCTGATCGGGAGGACATCGAAGGAAGACTTGGCAATAACAACTGGTTAGACTAAATCCTATTCGTAATTCAATAATGTAAATTCGACTTGCATACTGCTCGATATCAGAAATATTTTAGTGAGGTGACGTGACCAGCGCAGCTTAGCGGACATGTTTCTCCATGGCGAATTAATCACAAGCAAGGCCAGCGCATGTCATCGGCCATGTCTCTCCGCGCATAAAACGAAGCAATCTCGCTGTTCGGATACGATGAAAACTTGTGTGCAGAGCACACCTTGCGACACAATTGTCTCGAGTAGTCCGATAAATCTGACGTTCTGTTGCATTTTTATTTATTTTATTCCTACTGTCGTCATGTAGTGCCAGTAGAAAACAATAAGCCTGGTGTTTGGCTTAGTGGTGAGGGTGGCAGCTTGGGATCCTAGGGTCCTGAGTTCAAGCCTTGTTGGCCACTGAATTAAAATAAACCAGGAGGTTGACTCAGCCTGCCATCCTTCCGAGGTCGGCAAAATGAGCACCAGTGTACTGGTAAGGGGGACACTGCATCAGCGGCATAGCCGCGTCCCAACCAATGATGCAACCAGCAGCCACAGGCTGCACTCAATAGAGAGAGAGAGAGAGAGAGAAGAAAACAATGACGAAAAGAGAATAATGAAAGAAAGCTGCAGCACGTCAGATTTATCGGCCTCGTCAGATGGATGACGGATTTATCGGACTAGTCTAGACTCTAGAGATCTCGAGTCAATCCATTCTGTGCGAGTTTCTGTATGTCACTTCAACGCTGCGATTCGCTGGTCAACTTTTTTTAGGGCGGGGAATAGCAAGTTGTGAAAGGCACCAGAAATGATCGAAATATTGCTCTAATTATCCCATTTTTGATTAAAAAAAAAAAACATGGGTGATTTCTGCACTAGGAAGGTAAAGTTAACATATAAATAACCAGAAAGTTTTGCATGTCAGGGGACCTTTAAAGTCCCTGCCGTGTCCACATTGTTTACCCCGTGTACCCTGCCCCATCCCTCTCCCTTCCACATATCTCTTAATTTATCTGATCCCCACTGTTTTGTGCTTCCCTCTCCCGCCGCTTGTCTCCTGCTCCCTTTGTTATATGTTATGTTAGCTCTTATACGAGCCTCGACATTGTGCACAAAAAAAAAAACATTATCAAATACAACACCACCAACAATGAAATTCATTTCTGACAACCATGGCAAATAAGCTTCTCGATAAATTTTCAAACAAAGTGACAGTGGAATGGTGCGAAAATTTCGTATTGCGTTTTGGCGGCAAGGATTGAAGGTTGGATGCAAAGAATAGATAGTGAGGTAACAATGTCAGCATGCACATTAAATGATGTGGAGGTGAAATGAGGAAAATGATGGTAGTTTGTTCATGGCACTATAATGTGTTTGCTTATAGGATGCAAATGGCATGGATCCACAAAACAGCATGGGAAGCAGGAGCAATAAAAACTAACCACTAAATATATCTTGAAGGACAATATCCTTTGAAATGAACAAGCAATACACCATCAAAGAACAGGTGGTCAATGTATGTCTAAGATGGAATTTCAATGTCCTGGGCTTG
>NC_140969.1:58663890-58671390 GCF_056783735.1 Eptatretus burgeri
TGGTGTGCTTTTGTCAATGTACATACTGGCAACATCTTATGTACTTCTTTATAAGTGAGTATGCATGGACATCGTAACAAAAATAAATTTTGTTTAAAGTGCTGTGTCCCATGGATCTGGTTTCCACAGTTTTCACACCTGCCATTTAGAATTTTTTTTTGATTTTATTACTCCCTGTGTTTCATATCATCCTGATGGCAAAACACAACATCCAGGGGCACGGTGGATGATTTTAGGTGTCGAGACTTGAGGAAAATTGTCTTTCTTCCAATGCCAATTTTTTTCCAATATTTAAGAAAGAAAGTAAAAGCAGCATTCACCAGAGATTGACTTGGTAAAGCACCATCATGACTGAGAAAAGATTGGTTGGAGAGTTCAGCCATAAAAAATTTCAAGATTGTGCCAGTCGCAAATGCTGACCAGAATGTGTTGTCTGGCTTGCTTAAGGACACGCACCTGTTGTATACTTTGGTCAAAATGTCCATTACCAAAATAGATTCACATCCAACATGTTTATAACCTGACTGTCTGTGATAAGCCTTATTAACACATCACAAAAATATTAATGGTGTGCGTGTGTGTGTGTGTGTGTGTGTGTGTGTGTGTGTGTGTGTGTGTGTGTGTGTGTGTGTGTGTGTGTGTGTGTGTGTGTGTGTATTCCTGATAGCAAGTTTTTATTTGGGGTGGCACGTTTCACATTGTCATCTGAATCTATGGCTTATGATGCTTCATAACCCAGATTCAAATCGCCGGTAATGAGTTAATCTATATATTTCATACCCATGGGTTTTTTTATGATAGTACACCAATGTCATTGTTTAAAAGAACCTGAAATATGAATATGCAATGGCTTGAATACATAAGGATGATCAAAAAGTCAGCAAAAATGAAAAGGAACAAACTACATTTTTCTTGCTCTGTTGGCAAACTGAAGACATAACTGAGAAAATATTCTTTGCTTTACCATCCCATAGGGGAGAGACAGAAAGAGAAACAATGGTGGCATTCTCTTTTTCGAATCCTAAATTCGCAAAATTTTACATGTTGTGGCATAAAAAAAAAAATCGAACAAAATGTTTAAAATCTTGTTGAATGAATATATATTTTTCAATCATAAAATAGGTAAAGAAGCTATTTCGTTGTACCTTCCCTCTGTGGCAGAGGTGAAGAAAGCTTAGTCAACAGATTTATCATCACATGAATACAATCAAGCAAAGTCAGGCAGCATATGTGAAAAATGTAGCTTTGATACCTCCGCCACCAAAGGTGGATGGAGGTTATGTATTCACCAGTTTGTCTTTCAGCAAGATATCTCAAAAAGTTATGGACGTATTCGGACGAAACTTGGTGGACACGTTGGGTGTGTGACAAGCACCAATTAATTCGATTTTGATGATGATTTCGATCCAAATACCGTAATTTAAATTTATTTAGTGATTGTTCACCATTGAAAGATAGGATCAAAAACGATATATAGCACATCTCAAAATATTATGGACTGATGACAAAACTTAGTGGATAGGTTGGGTCAGTGACCAGAACAAGCCAATTCGATTTTGGTCAAGGTCCGGATGCAGATCCGGCCTATTCAGTGGGCTACAAAACGTAAACTATTCAGCCTGGTGGATGTATGTGCTCTACCGAATGCAGTTCTAGTTTCACCTGTCCTTGCCAGTCGCAAATGCTGACCAGGATAATGCTCTCAGGCAGAAGCTCCTCTGAGCCAAGAATGATGTTGAGTTGGTCATACACAGACTTCCTTGGCATCTGTAGTAGGTGGAAACATGAAGAAAATGTTTTTTGTCTCGAATACAAAAGGCACTGAATGAATGTAGAACCGATTTAGAAAAAAAACAAAAACCTAACAATGAATATCTCAGTGTATTCACATGGTACACTAAAGTATAAGATAGTGCTTAGCAAAAAGTAAATGTTTAAACAAAGTTCATATTATAAACAATTCTAGTCTATTGGATTGGGCATAATTGGCTGAGATGAGTTGTCAAATCCAATGCAAAAGTGGTGGCTTTACTTAACTGATATGATATACAGAACAAGCAATTATAAAAGTTCATTTTTAGATGGTTTTCCATCATAATTTACAAAAATATGTCAATTATATTATTTATTTATTCCCTTTATTAATTGGGGTTTATTTTTTTTACTCTATTGCATGGTGTACTCACTACCTTATCTTAAGGCTTCATAAGAGAGAGATAGAGATAGAGATAGAGATAGAGATAGAGATAGAGAGATAGAGATAGAGAGATCGAGAGATAGAGAGATAGAGAGAGAGATAGATAGAGAGACAGACATCTGGACCAAAAATCTATTACATGACTATTTTTTTTTTGGGGGGGAGGGGGGGATTATTATTTGGGGGGGGGATTATTACATAATGAAGCTGCCTTGCTCTGACCCTGAATATTGTGTTCCAAGTATAATTTTACATTGGGGATCACTTTGTGCCTCTTTACAAACTGAGGAACATGGAAGTGGTAATGTACATTTACAATGTATTGCTCATCTGTATAAACATAAATGGGAGGTAATGGATCAATTGGTGAAGTGATTAAAAAAGGCATCCAAAAACACAAATAAACTGAGTGAGCAGTTTTACATGGCATCGATAATCCTATGGACACCACAGCGACAATCACCTTTACACACCTGCATGCTGTGGTGGGACTCCGGTGAGTGATCCGCCTCCATTTTCTCTCTACCTGTGCTTATACGATCTGTGGGACGCTCTCGTAGTGAGGTGCTGCGGACCCTCCGATACTGCCGCATTTCCGTCCTGCTGTGATCAGAAGTATGAAGAACATTGACAATACGAGTTTACAACGCTGAACTAGAAGGGCACTCGGAAGAGTGCATACCTCTGCCCCGTAATGCCTGATCCACGAGAACACATCAGGACCAATACATTTTTGAAATATCATGCTATATATCGTTTTTGAGCCCGATCTCTCAATGGTGAAGAATCACTTTAAAAATTCTAGTAGTCGGATCCGGATTCCGATCTTCACCAAAATCTAATAACTTTGGCATGGTCACACTCCCAACCTGTCCACCAAGTTTCATCTGAATCTGTCCACAACTTTTTGAGATATGGTGCTCTTTATTGGTTTAGCCCTATCTCTCAATGGTGAAGAAGCACTTAAAAAAATGATAGCAGTTGAATCCGGATCTTCACCAAAATCTAATCGGTTCGTCCTTTTCACACGCCCAACCTATCAACAAAATTTCATCCGAATCCGTCCACAACTTTGAGATATCCTGTACACAGACAAACAAACAAACAAACAAACAAAAAACCAGACAGAAAGGGGTGAAAACATAACCTCCTTCACCTTTGATGGCAGAGGTAATAATGAGGGGATTTCTAAACAGTAAAATGTACACTGAAGTTCTACATTTCCCTCCACCACCCCCCAAAATGCAAAAAAAGAAAAGATCGGTTTCCATGCAGAAGATGTATGGGTGCCATGCCAACATGATGACCTATTTAGCCAATATTTATTCAAATGTTGCAGCATTATTTACTGTTTTTATTGCCATATTTGTTGCAGAATAACAGCGGGACATATGGTCCGGCGATATATCAATATGCCAGTTATATCAGCATAATTTCTCATATCGATATTGGAAATTTCAATGTACTGGTATACCGAAAAATTCGGTATGAAAAAAAAGAAATAATAATAATAAAAAAAACAAAAAAAAAAAAACAACAAACCAAAAAACAAAACAAACAAAAAAAAAACCATACATATCTGTTTCAAACTTGTTTGGTGGTGTGAAAAGCAAGTTTTGTAAAAAATACAGTATGGGGAGTCCCGGGGTTACAAAGAGATTCCGTTCAGAACAATCATTCATACACAAAGTAAATCGATCAGTCGTTGACTCTGTTATAAATGGTGATATCAGCGCAAGAGTGGGGCGACTCACCCGTTGATTTAACAAGCTCAGCGGGAGACGAACCATTAGATGGAAACCTATGCTCGCATCGTTCAAAATGAGGAAAATACCATGTTTTGGCGTTTTAATATTTAAAGTGAACAAAGCTCATATTTGTTTTGATAAAAACTGTTGGCGCTTTTAACACAATGAAAAGTTCTGGACTTCCACTCTAAAAGTGGTGGATATAACTCCCCAGGGTCTTCCAAAACTGCAACACTATCATTTCCACAGACCACAGGCATTATATATTTTCCAACACTCTCATCTCTGATCATCAGTTTTGATAAAGTTTCTCTGCATTGTCAGATGAAAGATAGTTTCTTTTGTTATCATATGCTGCAGAAGCAGCACTGCACAATATTTCCTTTTAATTAATGTATTATATTATTGCGGGTCGGGAACCGGTGGCGAGAGCGACCGCCAGGCGGGGGAAGTTACGTCCTCTCCCACCAGACTCCCGGAATTATAGGCTTACAGAGTTATGGATAACTCCGTAAGGGGGCGGGTCGCTTAACCGACCGTGGAAGCCAATACCTACACCGCGTAGCATCGGGTCTTTTTGTCGAGAACCAATTTACCTAATTAACGACGCGGTGTCGTCTACCGGGGAACCACACCTTCGGCACGTCTTGCTCGAACCAGGTCACTCTACCAACTGCGGTAGAGTTCCAACTACCAACTACCAACTCCGGTTCGGGTGCAGTCGAGCAGAACTGCCAAAGCCATGCCGGCGAGGTCGAGGATGAGCAGATTAATGGGAACAAAGACCCGGCTAAAACTCAGATCCGAACCATGCTGGACCAATGCAAGAAAGGACAGAAACGAACTGGGAACATTTCTACAATAATTTATTTAGAATAAACGAGGAAATTTAACAGGTTGTGGCACAGAAACAGGTTGATTGGGGTGTTGTGCAGGGGAAAGAAAGAATATGTAGTGTGACAATTTACAGCAACTTACAAAGCAAGACACAGCACAGACTTACACGGGAATACACAGGCAAGATTTACAATGATCGAAAACACTTATACAGTTTCTACTTATTAGACTGGTGCCACACACTCAGACACACACTCGGACAAAATAAACCCAGTTGAAGGCAAAGGACTTTTACAGTCAGGGAGGCAGGCGGGCTGAGGTCGCAGTTCTTTCAAGTACCTGAGTATCGGGGAAAGGATTGCTCCGTGATGCATCACCTGCCAACAGTCATGCAGTCAGGTCCACAGCCGCCTGTGTGGAGTTCGGGTCTGTGGAGGAGCTCGAGTGGGCTGGGACCAGTAGTCGGGCCGTCGGGGCGAGACGTGAGTGGAGCCAAGCAGCGGGAACCCCTTTGTTTTCCAACCAACTCCGGCCTCCAAGCACAGAACGAACGACCCCCAAAGAACTCAAGACTGAGGATGGTGTCATGGTTTATAGACCTCCCTCAGCGGGGCAGGACCTTGGTCAAAACAGACGTCACAGTCTGCCCTGATTGGACGGGGCTCCCATGGGTCCGCCCTTTCTGGGCGGGGCCTCGGCCAGGCACCGGCGAGGCCCGCCCACTCCACGTGTGTGGACTCGTCAAGAAAGAGTTGGAGCGTTTGGAGAAGCCGAATAGGAACTGCGACAGCAAAGATCCTGTCTCGGAAAAACGAGCCTCCAGAGACAACAGGTAGACTGTGGTACGTTGTTGCAAGCGAACGAAGGCTGCAAGCGCTCGGGTACCGTGGATCGCAATGGAGGATGGAATATAAAGATTTATTACCCGAACTAAAAAAAAACATTGCAACGCACCCCTTCGATTTCCCACGACACACAAGGAGGGGTTCTGTCTACACATATACTTAACGGCATAACTGACTTGGGACACCTGTATGTTGTATGCGTACAGTTCCTAGAACTGTAACAATATAGATACATACATATATATATATATATATATATATATATATATATATATATATGTATATATATATATATATGTATATATGTATATATATATATATATATATATATATATATATATATATATATATCCCTGTGTGTCGTAAGAGGCGACCAGGGTTGCGTCAGGAAGGGCATCCGGCGTAAAAACCTATGCCAAATCATTATGCGGACAACAAAACGAATTTCCATACCGGATCGGTCGAGGCCCGGGTTACCAACGACCGCCACCGGTACCGGTGGTCAGCAGGGTACCAGTGGAAATTGTGCTACTGCTGGGCGAAAGAGGAGAAGGAGACGGGGAAGGCGAGTCCGGAGGCAGTGGGAGAGGGGGAAGGGTAGAAGTGTGGAGGTGAGAGTTGGAACTCTGAATGTTGGGACGATGACTGGCAAAGGGTGAGAGTTGGCTGATATGATGGAGAGAAGAAAGGTGGACATACTGTGTGTACAAGAGACCAAGTGGATGGGGAGTAAGGCGAGGAGCATTGGAGGTGGTTTCAAACTGTTCTACCATGGTGTGGATGGGAGGAGAAATGGTGTCGGGATAATCCTGAAGGAAGATTATGTCAAGAGGGTATTGGAGGTGAGGAGAGTGTCTGACCGAGTGACGAGTGTGAAGTTGGAAATTGGAGGGGTGATGATGAATGTCATCAGTGCATATGCTCCACATATGGGGTGTGAGATGGAACATAAAGAAGATTTCTGGAGTGAGTTAGAGGAAGTGGTGGAGAGTGTATCCAAGGATGAAAGAGTGGTGATTGGAGCAGATTTCAATGGGCATGTTGGGGAAGGGAATAAAGAGGATGAGGAGGTGATGGGGAGGTACGGTCTCAACAAGAGAAATGTGGAAGGGCAAATGGTGGTAGAGTTTGCAAAAAGAATGGAAATGGCAGTGGTAAATACGTATTTCAAGAAGAAGGAGGAACACAGGGTGACATACAAGAGTGGAGGAAAGTGCACACAGGTGGATTATATCTTAAGTAGGAGATGCAACTTGAAAGAGATTAGTGACTGTAAGGTTGTGGCAGGGGAGAGTGTAGCTCGACAGCATTGATTGGTGGTCTGTAGGATGACTTTAGAGGTGAGGTTGAGGAAGAGAGTGAGGGCTGAACCAAGGACCAGATGGTGGAAGCTGAAGGAGGAAGACTGTTACGTGAAATTTAGGGAGGAGGTGAGACAGGCGTTGGATGGTGGTAAAGATGGGTGGGATGATTGGGCAACGACAGCATAAGTTGTGAGGGAGATAGCTAGGAAGGTACTTGGTGTGACATCTGGACAGAGGAAGGAAGATAAGGAGACTTGAAGGTGGAATGAGGAAGTACAGGAAAGTATAAGGAAGAAGGGGTTGGCGAAAAAGAAGTGGGATAGTCAGAGAGATGAAGAAAGTCGGCAGGAGTACAAGGAGTGGCGTCGAAAAGCAAAAAGAGAGGTGGCAAAGGCCAAGGAAAAGGCATATGACGAGCTGTATGAGAAGTTGGATACAAAAGAAGGGGAAAAGGATTTATACCGATTGGCAAGACAGAGGGACCGAGCTGGGAAGGATGTGCTGCAGGTTAGGGTAATAAAGGACACAAATGGGAATGTGCTGACGAGCGAGGAGAGTGTGTTGAGAAG
>NC_140969.1:58676390-58688890 GCF_056783735.1 Eptatretus burgeri
CATTGCCCATCCATACAAATTATTAGCATCAAAATACATCAAATAATTACTATCTTTTTCACTATCATAATTTGGGAGATATTTATTATTTGCTTTAGCATATCTTTTGAACATACTTGTGATATTCCACCTCTCTTGGACTTCTCAATCATCAAAAGCATATCCACATCACTGATTAAATCTATATCTTGTTTTGTCATTTTCAACATTGCACTCCAAGCTAAACCAGGAGCTGTGAAATAGTGGGCAGGATCTAATCCATAACAATTTTTATTATGACAGAGTGATCTAAAAGCTTCAAACACATCAGCTAACAATAAAACATCTGTTTTTAGATATAAATCGTGATATTCTCCAAGGTTCTTTATCTTAAATATTTTCCATATTTCTTGTGCGTGTTTATATTCCTTATCACTTATCTCTTCTTCATAAAGGTTATTATAGAAACTTTCTTTTGAAGGAAGTTGTGTTTCTTTAAATCTCATAAATGAATCCATATAATCATAAGGATAAATTCCCTTACTTGTAAGAATTTTCTCTTTACTTTGAATTTCATTCCTTGTTTGAATTTCCTCTCTCGTAAGAATTCCTTCTTTAATCAGAATTTCATCTTTAATCTGAATTTCCTCTTTAGTTCGAATTTTCTTTATAATTAGAATTTCATCTTCAGTTAGAATTTCCTCTTTACTTTGAATTCTCTCTTTAATCTGAATTTCCTCTTGAGTGAGAATTTCCTCTTTTGGAAAGAATGAATTAAGATTTGGAAAAGAGTCCGTGGAGCTTAGATTTGATGCGAGGTAGGCTAGTGGTGTTCCCATAAACTTGTAAGAATCTAAAAACCTAATACGAGTTATAGGTTTTGTGAATATCATTTTTGAAAATGAAATATACTTTTGACTTGTGTTTGTTATGGCAGAAATATTCCCTGGTGTTTTTGAAAGTTCATTTATAAATAGATGTGTATCATAGTTGGCGCTGTTGTGAAGAAAGACTGGAATAAAAGAAGGTAATTTATAATTAAGATTACAACAGGAATGAGCGGGACCTCTATATTTACCAGTAAGATGACAATGGTCTCTAACTTTAGACTCCTTAATTTCCCCCTCACAAATATGACAGATATTGTTCATTCTAAATTCTAATTTTTCTTCTTTGGTTAATTTCATCGGTTCATTTGTTTCTTTCATTAATTTAGTGAGTCTTATACAATCCTTTTCTAATCGTTTTACAAACTCTTGTGAAGCATTTTTTCCACGATAATGTTCAAGTTTGTTATACTTTTCTCCAACAGATGATTTGATATAATAACAGAAACCACAAGGAATATGTTTTTGATATTTATTTGTATATGGTTCTTTTGGATTAGGAGAAGCAGTATTTATCTTTTTAAGGATACATTCAAAATCAGCGTATATCACAAATGGGTGCATGATAGATTTATTATAATCTTCAAAATAAATCTTTTCACCAGGTTTAGGCATTGTAATTACAGCTGATTTATGATTACTACAATATTTTGAATGTTGTTCTAATCGTTCTTTTGTATGAAATGAATTAAGACATCGCTTACAAGGATATATTTTGTTTGCTGTTCTGAATACCTGAGAAGAGATTAATCTTGATAAATTATTGATGTATGTGTAATGTGAATTCTTTCCAACACTAAAATATAAAAGGTCAATGTGTGTTTCTTCATTTTTATAGTTGTTTGAAATTTTTAATATTTGAACTTTGTTTGTATCCGTTAATCCATATACATTAATAGAAAGATTATTCTTTTTCTCAAATTTAGGAATATCTGTTAATGGCATTGGGAATTTAAAATCTTTAATGTCCAAGGTATTCTCATATTTCATATATTGTTTTACTCTTTCTGAATTACATTTTGGTGGATGTAAGTGAGCAAGAACAGACCAGAGAAAACATTTATTATCATTGTTCTTAATATTAACAACTGCCTTCTTTAGTTTTATTTCTTTTGGTAATTCAATATAAGAAGAAGCTTTAAGAGGGTTTGATTTTAGAATGTGTATATCTAAAAAGATGATTTTTTTAATATTGAATCCACTTCCTACCACTGTATTATCAACATCCTCCTCTTGTCTTGATAGTTCTTCATAAACCCCACTATTCAAAAAATCTTGAAATGATGTTATAAAATGAAGATCTGTTCTCATATAAGGAGTTTGTTCTTCATCTTGTCTTTTCATATTCATTTTCACTCCCATATAAAACTTTAAAGTTTTTATTTCTTTTAATGTCTTTTTAATAAATTTTTCAACATCGGGTTTCACTATTTCAATTGATTCAGCTATTGATGATGGACCGGGTTCTCCAAATTGAAAAATCCTTATTTTTATATGCCCTTTAAATGCCTCATCAGTGTTTTTAATATAATAGTCTCCCTTTACTTTAAACTCATTTTTCTTGTGTTTTTGTTATTGAAGATGTTGATTATAACTACTCTTCAAAACATCCTTTGAACAGATATCACAATGTTTTCTTTCCAACTCAAGAGGAGATATTTGATGAAATAGATTAAATGTGTGTTTGTTGGTTCGGAGGTGTTTTCTATAATGTTTATATTCGTGATTACAAACATCGCAGTACGTTGTATTCACCATATTTATAGAATAAAACTTTGCTTAAACTAAAATTTTCTTGATGAAAATTTCGTTTAATTTATAGGTGAATCTGTGCTTAAAAACATTTTATCCTCCAACTTTTTCACTTAATAAATACAATGTTTCAAGACACAAAAGACAAGTTTCAATCAATCTCTTCATCTGTTAAAGATACTGAGAAATATGTCAAGGATGTAAAATTGAACAAAGATAAATATAACAACTATTGGATAAAAACTATTATGGTAAATAATATGAGTTCTTCAATTTCCTTCAGTGGAAGGGCTTTTAGTATACCTGGTAGAACATCAATTAAAGTATCTCTAACAAAAGTTTCTCCTCTCCTTCTAGTAATATATTCAAAACTAGAAAAACGAATGAAACAAGAAAAAGTATCAAAGAACAAAAACCTTATGGATGAAGCTTTAGAAAGAAAAGATAAGACCATCTGTAATATGCAAGGAGAAATTTGTATTTTTTTCAACAACCCTAAAGATGTAAATCTTGATGAAATAAAGGATGTTAATATATCAGGTGAAATGACATTTCGTTCAATAGTAGTTAACGATAATTTTAAAATTACCTTTAATGTAAAAAATGTTGTCGTTGAATCTGATAATGAAAAAAAGTATATCGATATCGATGGTAATATACAACTGAAAGTATAGATGAATTTCAGTTTAAGTAAAGTTTTACTTTATAAATATGCAAGACTTTCCTGATTCTCCATATGACAAATTTGAGAATTGTCCTGCGTGTGAAAGACAGGGATTAAACACAGAGTCAAAAGCCTATAAACAATGTATATTCTGTGATTATCTTCTAATTAATGATAATAAAAAATATAAAAAGGAAAATAATTCTTTTAGATTTACACCAAAAATGAATTACTTTACAAGATTGATTAGAGAAATGAATGTAAAGTATGAGGATGATAACACACCTTTCCTTACAAGGGAAGAAACTGAACGTATAAGAGAAATGTTCAAAGGATTGTTGTTGTATATTATTCATGGATGTAATTTTCAGGGAAATATCAACACAAGATATTGTATAAATAAAATAATGGATTATCTTGAAATTAAACCTGAACTTAGGATAAAATATAGAGTTTCTAAAAAGCCAATAATAAATTAAATAACCTGTTTTTCAAATATATAAATGAATGATTTTTTACCTATTTGGGAAAATAAGATAAAATTTAACAACCATAAAAATCTCCCAAATTCATTAAGATGTCTCATAGTTGGTTCAAGTGGATGTGGAAAAACCTGCTTACTTTTAAAAATGCTCCTCACTCCCAACTTTTTAGATTATGATAATTTAATAATTTTCACAAAGTCGAGTTTTCAACCAGAGTATCAACTACTCTCACAAGGTTTTAATGCTGGTCTTCAAAAGAAGATATAATAGGTTTATTTAAACGTCAAAAAAACCTAAATGATTATAACATTGAAGATATAATTCAACTATTTTGTGATACACAGAGATGTAAAAAGAAATCAAATCTTATAACTTGTATTCTTAGTGATAATACGGATGATATACCGTCTCCCCAAGATTTGGATAAATCAAAAAAGAACCTCGTTATCTTTGATGATTGTGTTAATGAGAGAAACCAAACGGTAATGGACAGCTACTACACAAGAGGGAGACATTCTTCTTGTAATTGTATTTATCTTAGTCAATCGTACTTTCAACTTCCTCGTCGTTCCATCAGAAACAATGCTAATACTTTTATTTTATTCAAGTTAAATTCAATAGATATCAATAATTTTTGGAGAGATAATTGTTCTACATTATGTAGTAAAAAGAAATTTGAGGATTATATGAAGCACACGACTGAAAAATATAAATATATTGTTGTGAAACAAGATGAGATATTAAGGGATATATTTTTTGTTTTATAAACAATTACATATATAAATGACAACTATTATTATAAATCTTGTGGGTAAATCTGCTTCTGGAAAAAACTTTCATAAATCAAGGTTCTTGTGTAGTACAAATGAGAATATTGTAAATTTACTTAAAAACACCCCGTGATACGCATTGTATCAACAACAACTAGAGCAATAAGACCTGGAGAAGTAAAAGGTGAAGATTATCACTATATTTCAGTGGAGGAACATATGCGATTGAGGAATGAAGGACAAATATTTGAGGAGGTTTCTCTTGGTACAACAAAATATTCACATTGTAAGAGTGAGTTAAAGAAACTAAAATCTGGTGGTGTTGGGATATTAGAAACTAATCCAGAAGGAACGAGACAAATTATTAAATATCTGAGCGGAGTGAAGATTTTATCATTCGGTTTTGATGTTGATGAAGAAACTCAACACAAACGTATGAAAAGCAGAGATGCAAGGATTAGTGAAGAAGAAATTACAACTCGCATTAATGTTAATAAAGAATTTGATGAAATATTTAAAGAAAAGGATTTATTTGAACACATCTACTTGAATGATGAAGAAAAGGAAAATTTCCCTGTTGATCTTTACAATTCATTAAATGATATTTTACAATAAATAAATGGATACAAAAGAAAGAGCAAGAAGATTTAAGGAACATCAAGAGTTGGTTTCAAAAGTTGTAAAACAACAGGAAGACATAAAGAAGAAACACAGACAGAAACTAACGGGCGAAGAAGCATTTGAAAAAAAACAAGAGAAATTTTTTAAACCACTTTTAAAAACTTCCCAAGAAAAAATGAAAGATGTTTCCACAGTTCCCACAGTAGAATATACTCCTAGAAAGCTTCAAATGTTAAAAGATTTCAGTCAAATGACGGAGGAAGAATTAGAGCATTTAGGAGAATTAGAATATGATGATGAAGGTTTATTTCAACAACTGGAAGAGATTAATCAACCCCTGATTATATTGTGAATGCTGTTCAAAACAATGAATATTCAGCGGATTCAAAAACCAAAGCAGGACTCATTCCAACAGAACAACCAGCAATATTTCATCTTGTTCAAGAAAAGGTATTGATATTTAATGATGAATTAAGGTTCTTAAGTTCTGCTCAACCCCTGTTAAACTAACTCCGAGATTAATGTTTCTTCTCACAAAAGATGGAAGACAAGGTTCAACTGTGAGGGATGAATCAAAGTATATTGATAAACCATTGGATATGGAAAATAATGATGATAGAGTATATATTGATTTGCTGAACACTCTAAATTATAAGGTTATTCTTTCTGGTAAAAGTAGGAAGAATGAGAAGGAGAAACACATTATTCAGGCTTTAAGTATCCTTGGTTCAGGTATTAGTTTTCTTCCAAATGACCCATCGCAATTAGTTAATAGACTGTTATTGTTGTTCGGCAGTAAGAAGGCTGGAAATAACAATTGTTTTAATGAAGCATCAGCCATTTTAGACCAGTTGATGAACATGAAAATAATTAATAAATCTCAATATAAAGACATTTTAACTCATATTAAATAAGATGAGAAGCACAATCCTGAGTTTTAATTTCACAACAAGCGACCACACATCTTCATTCCCATACCCACTACAACTTGACACAACAAAAGAATATGAGGCATCTTTATTGTCCATGGAGACTTATAATACCTTATTTAATATAACCGAGAAAAATGACAAGTTTAGTTATAATCCGGGAAGTGGATACAAAACGATAACAGTCTCACCCGGAGCATACGAGATTTCTCAAATATCTTCCGAAATTGCTCGTCTTATGAAAGAACAGGGTGATGAACCAAAAAATATTGTTATAAACATTCAAAAACATACTTCAAAATCAACGATTAAAGTTAAAAATAACTACAAGGTTGATTTCACAATTGATAATTCATTTAGAGAGTTATTAGGTTTCTCCTCAAAAAAGATTGAAACTAATGGGACGTTTTACAGTGATAATGTCATTCAAATATCCTCAGGAATAAATTCGGTGTTAATTCACTGTGATTTGATTGATGGTGCTTATAATGATGGATTAAAAACAAATACAATATTTTCATTCAGCGCATACTCAACCCCAATTGGTTATAAATTCAATATGGAGCCTAAAAATTTGGTTTATCTACCTGTGTCAGGAAAAACCATACACAGAGTAAATTTTAGGATAACCGACCAAGATAATCGTGTGATTTCTTTTAATGGAGAAGTTATATCCATCAGAATTCACCTACGTGAAGTTTTTCAATAAATAAATACGATGGTTATTGTGAGGAAGCACGAGTTGGGAAAATATAAAATAATTACAGGGGATGGGATGTTCCTTTCCCGTACTACAAGGGTGAAGGTATGTATCTTGGTAGAGGATACTATAAACCTAAGAGACAAAGGGGTGTTGGACATCAATTTAGAGGAGATGGGATAATTGATACTCTCATGGGTATTGGTTCAACTATTCTTAAACATAAAGACCTAATTGGTTCAACTGCTTCTGCTGTGGGAAATGTAGCAGGTGCTGTAAAGAGTATAAAAGATGCTCAGAAAGAATCTCATAAATTACAAGCAATAAAAGAAATTAAGAAAGGTAAAACTCAGTTGTCCCCCAAGAACGACAGAAAATAATTCAAATACTTGGATCAGGGTTTCAAAAGTTTTAACATCTTTTTTCCTAAATAAATACAAGTATGGAAGCAATTGATAGTATCTATGATTTGGATGATACTATTATTATCTCAAACTCCACTAAAAAAGAAGATTACTTCAAGGTAAATGCAATAACTGGAACAGACTGGAATACAAATGGTACAAAAAGTTTTGAAATAAATAATCAACAAACCTATTTGAATCTCTCCGAAAGTTTCTTGTTGTGTAAATTTAAATTCACTAAGGCTGGGAATAACACAAACGCTACACTTGTAAATGATTTCTTCTGGAAAATGTTTGATAGTGTGCGATTGTATATTGGAACACAAGAAGTTGAAGCGGTTGATTATGTCTCTGCTGTATCTGAAATGATGAAATTTACACTCTATACATTCAGTGATAGAATGGGAAAGGGGTCTGTCGAAGGTTTTATTCCTGATATGTCAACGGGAACAAACACAGACCCTGGATATATTCAAAGGAAAGGAATGTATAATGATGATACAAAAGCAGAAAATAGTTTTACTGTGGCAGTTCCTCTTAAAGGTATATTTGGATTTTGTGATTATGATAAAGTTCTGTATGGTCTTAAAATTAGATTTCAACTACAAAGGAATGATAATGAAAATAGATTGCTTTTTGGTGTTGGTAATGCTTTTGGTGATCAGAATAAATTTGTAATTGAGGAGATGAGTTGGTATATCAGTGAATATACTCCTAATCTTAAAACAGAAGAGATGTTGAATCGAAGACTTAACTCAAAACCACTCAGTGTATCATACCTCAAAAGAAGATGTCAACACGTTAAACTCAATCAAACTACTTACACGTGGAATTTGGGTGTTCTGGAAGGAAAGCCACGATATCTGTGGATGATTTTTAAAAAGCCAGATGGTGATACTGCGACTGATAAGAATAATGCATTGAGTGATAATGCTAAGGTGAAACAACTTCGCGTTTCTCTAGATGGAACATTTTATCCACGAGATAGATTGGAAATTAATTGGGAAAAAAATGATTTTGCTGAAGCATACAAGTCTTACCAAAAGGTGTGTGAAAGTAATGGAAATAAAGAACCTATTTTGGATATGACAGCATTTAAAAGTTTGTATACAATCTATACGTTTGACCTGAGCGCTCAAAAAGAAACTATAAAGTCTAATCGAGTGGATACTTCCCTATACATTGAAAGAGGAGAGAGTGAAGAAGTTGATACATATTGTTTGCTTTTGGAAGAAACAGAATTGCAGATTAATACAGATAATGGTGTGATGATTAGTCTCACATAATTTTTTGTTAAATAAATGAGTGGCAAAGTACCAACTGGGGTATATGTTAATCAAATCAATCTTCATAAACTATCATCTTGTGTTCAAAATCAAAAGCCTTGTACGATTAACGTTAATACAATTCAGAGAAAAGGAGCAGTAAGAATTGATGTTTTGCTCACAAGAGAACAGGTTAAAATCTTGAATGACACTGGCTCACTTAAAATTAAAATGACAAAACCAATGTTGAAAAAATATTCAATAAGAGAGACGAGTGGAGGATTTCTCCCATTTCTAATTCCTTTATTTGCTGGTTTAAGTGCGGTTGGAGCATTGACGGGTGGTATTTCAACAGCGGTCAAAACTGCCAACGAAAGGAAGGCTCAACTCCAGGCTCAAAAAGAATTGGAAAGACATAACAAAGAGTTGGAGAAACAAATTAGTGGAAGTGGTGTAATTGTAGATTTTGCTGAAAAACTTGAAGGTCTGCCTGATAAAGCGAGATTGTTAGTTGGAGATATGCTTTCTTCTATAGCACAAGCAGGTGTAAAATTAACGAAAAGAGGTAATGGATTATATCTTTCTAATAAATAAATGAGCATTGATGAGTGGTTGAAAGAATTTGGAAAGAATACAACATCAAATTTACAACTTGCCAAATATTGTAAGAAATTAAAAATTCATAATGTGGTTATTTGTATGAGAGATGAATTAACAAATGTGTCGAAACATACAAAGAATATTATTATGAACTTAGAAGATAATGATGGGAACGGTTCTCATTGGGTTTGTATTTTTAATAGTCAAGACAAATATTATTTTGATAGTTTTGGTCTTCCACCACCTGTTGAAGTCATAAAATTCTTACAGAATGGTGTTTATCAAACATTTCAAGTCCAAGAATTAAATTCCAAGTGTTGTGGTCAATTATGTCTATATGTGTTATTTCAACTCAACAAAAATAAAAAATTTTATGATATTATTTTTAATCTAATATAAATGACTTATGTTGGTAAAGATGGTTCTATCTTTGGTGTATCTCAAGAACTGGATATTGATTTATCAAATTATTACACAAAGGCACAGGCTGAACGACATAAATATAATATAAACAAAAATATTAACATGAAAAATGCTTATAAATTAAAAAATTATCCAAGCCCGACTGACGCGAATGACTTGGTGAGATTAAGCGATTTATCACAATATATATACTTAAATAAAACGGCTGTGTATTCTAAAGATACAGAAGTGTTGATATTATCTCCAGGTCATACAGAATTCACAGTTCGAATTAAAATAAATTTTTATAAAGAAGGGCGTATCGTTTGTATGAGAATAGAACAATGGGGGTATGATATGAATGATTTAGGGTATAATTGGTCATTTAAAATTAACCTCGAAGACCTGGAACAATTAAATCAGTCTCGTAAGGAAGAATATTATCCACTTGGTATCGAGAATGAGTTTTGTGGAGCCACGATTAGTAAACAACAAATAAAAGAATTTAATAAGGGTAAATATAATAATGGTTTTGCCCTTGTTTATCTCATGAAAACAGAAAAAACAGGATTATATATAATAAGTAAGGAAATACAAAATGATTTAACTATAGGAAGATGGGGAGGTGTTTCGTGCCATAATATTATTCTAACATATATTTCTAATACATAAATGACAGCAAGAAGGCTTCAAGAAAATTATCATTTCTGTGTTCAAGCATACCTTCAAGAAAAGGGTATTCGGTATTTTAATAAATATGTTCTACAACATAAGAATGAGGTATTTTCAATAAAAGATTGGCATTATGCTGATGTTGATAAACCAACAACTTTAGATTTAATTAGAATGTTAAATAATGAAAAAATTATAAGGTTAAGAAAAGGTAAGGCTCTTTTAGAAATTCAAAAGAAATTTTATTGGTATCCTGTTGTAAAAAAAATTATTTTGGATACAGGAATAACAAGAAATCCTGATGAATATATGTATAATATTCTATGGGGTGTAAACGATTCAAGTATAGTAAGGGATGAGGAAGGAGTTGAAGAAGAGAGGGAAGAGGAGGAAAAGGAGGAGGAGGAGAGAGAGAAGGAGGAAAGAGAGAAGAGAGAGAGGGAGGAAAGAGAGAGAATGAATAAATATCAAAATATGGAAACCAGTGAGATTCAAAAAAGAATAGAGGTATTAAAGAAATTAACTTATCTCACCAGGGAGGAATACAAAGAATTAAAAAGTCTATTTACAATACTTTCGACAAGACTATCGACATCGAGAAGACATGTATTTTAATTCAAGTTTTTTCTTAAATAAATGGAGGAGAGAGTGAAGGCATTTCTAAGGATTCTTTATGTTTTAAAAATTAAGATTCAAATGTGCATGTTGAAAACTAAAAAGGTTTTTGCACTCTGCAGAAATTTTTCTCATAAATAAATGAGTTATTGTCTCAAATGTAAAAAGAAAACTAATACTAAAAATATTTCATATATTAAAAGTAAAAATAACAGGGTTATACAAAAAGGTATATGTTCGGTGTGTGGTTCAAAAAAAATCAATTTATCTCCAAACACAAACTCGGAGGAGATATACAAAAGTTTTTATCAGGAAGTAAATTTACAACTACTGGAATACCAGGGGAATTACATCTTCCAGGGTATTCTTTCTGTGGTCCAGGCACAAACTTGGATAAAAGATTAGATGAGGCAGACAATCCTAAATCCTGGAGTAAACCAATCAATAGAGTTGATGAAGTGTGCATGAGACACGATATTGATTATGGGAATACCACAACGTTGGAAGAAAAGCATGAAGCCGATAGAGAAATGTTATATAATTTGTCTCTGATACAAAATCCAACCTTGAGAGAAAAAGTTGATAGGTTCATCGTGAAGAAGATGATTAGTGCTAAATTGAAACTTGGACTTGGAAATTCAAAAAACTTATAGGCTCTAATGATGCCATTAAGACTGAAGAGCAATTAGCTGATGAATTACATAAACCAATATTCACAAAGTTTCAGAGAAGGAAAGTTTATTCCAAGGAAGTTGATTATATCTGGTCTGCTGATTTGATTGAACTCAATAATGATAAGGGGTACAAGTATGCTTTAACCGTTATTGATTTGAGGAGTAGATATGCGTGGGTTGTCCCTTTAAAAAACAAAACAGGTAATACTCTTGTGTTAGCTTTTCAACAGATATTTAATAAAAGTAAGAGAAAACCTAAGAAATTGTGGACTGATGAGGGTAGAGAGTTTTATAACAAGACATTTATGAATTTTTTAAAAAATAACAGTATTACATTATACAGTACCTTTAATGAAGGGAAGGCAGTTGTTGTTGAACGTTTTAATCGTACCTTAAAAGAGAGACTATATAAAAAATTCACACAACTCGGTTCACAACAATGGTTATCTTTTATTCAGGATATTGTGGATAAGTATAATGACACGATTCACACGTCAACGAATATGAAGCCATCAGAAACATTTACAAAATTAAAATATGAAAAAGAGATTAATGTCAGAAAACCTAAGTTCAAAGTTGGTGATATCGTAAGAATATATAGGTGGAAATCTCATTTTGAAAAGGGTTTTACTGAACGATGGACGAAAGAACTTTTTAAAATTGTTGATGTAATAGATACAGTTCCTTGGACTTATAAAATATATGATTTGGAAGGGGAAGAGATTTTAGGTTCATTTTATTCACAGGAATTACAAAAGACAAAACTAAGCATATAATACACCTTTGTGGACACTAGAGGGACAAGTCTGAGGTGTATTACAGTATATAATGTGTGTCAAGGGGGACGTTCTTAGATCTGTGAACCCCAAACACAGAATCCTCAACTGAATAGTCAAGGCTTAACTTTTGTTTGTGTGTGTGTGTGCAATGGGAGCAATAGGTTGGCGCTTCACTCCCTCCTACTATACACCGTTGTGGACACTCGAGGGCCAAGTCCGAGGTGTATAACAGTATATAATGTGTGTCAAGGGGGACGTTCTTAGATCTGTGAACCCCAAACACAGAATCCTCAACTGAATAG
>NC_140969.1:58696390-58703890 GCF_056783735.1 Eptatretus burgeri
GTGTAGAATCCATGGTCCAGGATGGAATCCCCGAGCAGGAAATGTTGATTGTGCAGGAACACGGACTCGCCCAACTGAACCCAGAGCCCGAAATAGGAGCGGCAGCGGCCGCGGTGTATGACACCTCCCCCCCCCCTCCTCTCCACCAAAACCCTTCCCCAAACCTTGCCGAAACGGCTCAGCTGAGTGCATCCGACATGGCCCAGCTATGCGCCATGCTGGCGAAAATGATCGAAAAAATGGATGCGAATATGAAAAACGAAATGAAAGGCATGAACGAAAAGATGGATGCGAATACACAAAAAATGGATGAAAAGATGGATACAAATACAAATGAAGTGAAAACGACGATGGATGCGAATACACAGCAAATGAAAAAAGAAATGAAAGAACTACGGGGTGAGACGCAGAACATGGGCCGATGCCTGCAGGCGGGCATGAAGGCCGTGACCAGGGAGCTGGGAATGGCGACTCCACGTGTAGGAGCAAACGAGCTGGAAGGGGGTGCAACGGCTGACAGGCCCGCGGTGGAGGCGGGTAAAAAAATAATTCGGGGGGCGTGTTGGGCGAGGGTCGTGACAGAAGAATCGACGGTGACCGAAAGGGAAAAATTAAATGGGGAGACCAAAACGTGTGAGACGAGACACGAGGTGACGACAATAGAAACTCATAAATGTATAGAGACAAGGGAGATAGAAAAAATAGAGGAAAGACGACACGATGAAGATGGGGTAAGTGACGCACACACACACACGGAGGTAGTGGAGGATAATGGGGGTGAGCTCGCGGAGCGTGCAGGGACCCAGTGCGAGCACCTGGATGGCCTCCTCCAGGAACGAGGGGAGGGAGTATGCCCCCTTGAGGCGAGTCACGACCAGGTGAGTTCGGTCGTGCTTTGCGAGGTTGAGGGGACGGGTGCTGTGGACGGGTGCACGGAGAGCTTGGGGGGTATAGAGCCCCCGGAGACCCTTGTGGGGACACAAATCCCCAGTGTGGTTGTCCCTGTGTGTGTGGTGCAAGGTGTGAGTGCGGCTCCGTGTGTGGAAGCGACCCCGTGTGTGAGTGGTGTGGTGGCGATGGTGCCGGAGTACGTGCTTCCCAGCACGCCGTGTGTGGATGAGGCACCGTGTGTGAGTGAGGCCGTGTGTGTGGATGAAACGGCCAGTATGAGTGAGGCGCCGCGGATGAGTGCCCCCGCGTGTGTGGGTGAGGCACGGTGTATGAGTGAGGCACCGCGGTTGAGTGCCCCCACGTGTATGAGTGAGGCACGGTGTGTGGATGAGGCACCGCGGTTGAGTGCCCCCGCGTGTGTGAGTGAGGCACGAGTGAATGGAGCACCACGTGTGAGTGGTATGGGTTATGCAAGGGAGACCGTGTGTGTGAGAGAGCGGTATGAGAGGGAGATGTCGGTTGGCATGCGGGAGCACGCAGCCGCGTCTCCTGGTGTGAGTTTAATGGTGTGGACTGTGTGCGTCGTAACACGCAGGTGTGCGTGGGTCGAATGGCGACGGAGAAGGCGACATGAGAAGAAAGAAAGCCGGGTAGCGGCTGTAGTTGTTTCGGGGACCGTGCCGGGTTCACCCAACAGTGAGCACGCGGTTCGTGCTGTGCAACGCACGAGACCGCCACGTGCTCGCTTGCGAGAGTGAAGTCCCGGTCCGGAAACGCACGCGGTGGATTTGCCGATCCCGCGGACGGACAAAGTTTAGGCAGGATTACGGATTTGGACCGGACGGGTTCTCCACGCGATCGTGTGTGTTAAGATCCAACGGGCAAAGCACATGTGTTCGCGTGGGGAACCCCTCGAGACGTGGGGCTTGTGTTTTTTTTTTTGCGCACGGTGACGTCATGGCTGCACGTGTGGTTGGAATCCGGCAGGAGGGGTATCTCTGCCGGATGGTACCGTCCAAGGAGGGACGAGGAACACGTGCAGCTGCATGACGTCACGGGCAGGTGCAAAGTGCGCGAGTTTCCGCGCTGGTGCTGCGCATGTAGAAAAAAAAAGAAAAGAGCAAGCCTCACTTTCGGGTGCAAAGGATTCCTGGGCAAGGGGTGGAAGACCCCCTTACCTGGGCACAGGATGGAAACTAGTTAGGGGGAAGGGTTAGCTTAGTTAGACCGACTTCATGGGGCAGGGGTAAGTCCTCATGGAGTCCGTGGAATGGATTAGGTGGAGGGATTTAGCCAGATTTAGGTTGGGAAATAAAATGGGATGATTTGGAGACAGTGACAGACAGTGAATGTGTCGAGGGGACGTAGCTTAGCTACGTAGTGTTAAATGGAACGTGCTATAGTTTAAGGGACGACGTGGGAGCACGAGTTAGTTAGGGGAGGTAGTGAGAAGGATGGCAGAGTTCAGCGGTGTGTGTGTTGAAGAGTTGGTGAGTGAAGTGGAAGCATGTGCTTGGTGAGTGAGTGAGGCCAGCGGGTCTGTGTGAGTGGAGCGAGTCTGGAATGCATGGTGCGATGAGTGATTGGGGGGAGGAGTGACTCCCGCCCAAGGGACCCCGGGGTCAGTATAAAGTGAGTTAGGGGGTTAGTCAAATTGAAAAATGGAGGTTGTTTTGTTGTTGGTGGGAAAGTAGGCTTGAAACCCATTTGGAGGGGTGCAGGAGCCCTGTTGACGGGCTTGGGAGCGTGGCTGCGAAAGGTGAGTATCGCTGAGTGGGTACCCCGGGCACCAGGCTAGTCGGCCGCGGTAGGCCATGGGCCCATGGGGGGCCGGGATAGAGTAGTGGGCACGGGTGCGCCTGCTTGGTGCGGGGGCCCGGGGCGCCATTAGCCGCGTGGGCAGTGTTGTGGGCATGGGTGACCCTCGGAAAGGGGCCCGGGAAGCCGGCCTGCCACGTGTGCGTTTCAGGGGAGGTGCCATGGGGGGCACTCCCCGGTGTTAGGGAGCTGGTAGGCTCGGAGGCAGTGTAGTGCCCGGGGGTGCCATAGCGGGAGATTCGGCAGAGGGTCGTGCCTGCCAAAGGGAGCCACGTGTCCCAGCCAGGAGACCGTGTGAGGGCACGGAGAGAAAATTGGGGGGCGAGGCCCGAAATTGTGAGGACACCAACACAGGCGACGGGAATCTGGGTTGTTAGAACCAATAGTTTAAGCGAGAGGCGCTTGTTGAAAGCCCCGGGGTAGTTTAACGGTTAAATGGATAGGGTAGATTAGGAAGTGTACCCCTCCGCACCATCCATCCCCTCGCTGTCGTTGTGGGCCGCTGGACTCACTTTGGTTATAGATCGCCGAACTCTGGGGAGGCCATTCTGAGGCTTCGTTGGGCCTCGACACAGGACGTTAGCTCTCCCTTATTCCCCTCCGGGAAGGGAACGTAGGGGTTGGGAGTAGGCTAGGTGACAGGATAGGTTAGCCGAACAAGGACGATAAAGGGGGTTAGGGGACGATTTATAGTGGGGAAGTAAAAATAAAAACAACAAAAAAATAAGTTGGGGCTAAATTGGGGTTTGACAAATTAAGGGAGTGGGTATGTACAGTGACAGGCAAAGGCGATAGGTTGGGAGGGAGACAGGTAGGTAGGTCCAAGTGGCCAGCACCACCGCACTCCATCCACCAACCTCCACTGAACGGCAAAGGCTGGCCAGCTTCATCTGCAGCTGCTTAGCTGCAAGGCCTGTGCCGGCTGGATCGTCTGCCGGCTGGCTGTTTTTCTGCAAGGCCTGTGCCGGCCAGTTCATCTGCTGGCTGTTTTTCTTCAAGGCCTGTGCCGGCCAGTTCATCTGCCGGCTGTGTTTGCCTGCAGCGGCCTTCTTCTGCGGGCTGTGTTTGCCTGCTGCCTTTGCCATGCCATGCCCACTGCCCACGTTCACCAGCCCCGTTCAATTTTCGCTTTGCCCCCCCCCCCCTGTTCGTTTCCATGTGCGCCAGGATCAGAAAGCAACAGTTTGCAAGCTGCAAGACCTGCCCTGTTGGCAGCTACAACACGGGCCTGCAGTGGCGGCCCGTGCACCGTGTTTGCGTCCATCCATTCATCCATCCATTCATCCATCCATTTGTTGTGTTCATTGCGTGTGCCACTTGAGCTGGCACGGAGACTGCTTTGTGCAGCCCATGCACCGTTGTGGTTCACTGCGTTCAGTTCAAAAGGGAAGGCCTTGGACTGCGTGTGAGCAGCCAGCCACGTTCCCTGTCACCTGCATTGTTTGAGCCAGAGACTGCATGCGGGCAGCCTGGCTCCCTGCTAACTGCTTTCTTTTTGCAGAGTTCAATGATCCTGGGCCATGGTTTAGTGTAAAATTTGTAAGTTAAGGTTAAGATGTACTGTAAATATGAGTGCGCCCCCGGCATGTCTGTCCTAGCGCCGGCAATTTTATTTAAGTCGTCCGTGTGAGTGAGTTTGTTTAGGTAGTTACGCAGCCCTCAGGTTATTTATTTTGGGGACACGAATACCATGAATGTCGCACTCAGGGATCCGTAGGTAAAATGTACTAGGGGAAAACTACACATGATGGCACACGAAAATTTGACGACTCGGGACGAGTCTGTAAAAAGGGGAGGGGGTAGTGTTGTGGTTACCAAATTCGCAAACCACCATTCAGGTCCCTTAGGTGAGGTATCTCGGTAAGTACATGTGTAGTTAGGCCCAAACCCGTTGTCTAGTGGGAATACATGTCATTTATGCGTGCTGCGACTCTTCAGGATAGCCGTTTTTCTTTTGCTATCTTTATTTTGGACCAACCGCCATGATTACCACCACAACCACATCAACCACCAACCACAACGCCGCTTCACCACAACCGCCACGACCTTCCCGTCACACCTCGCAACCGTCGCATCGCCACCGTTCTTGCCCCGCTGTGGGTACCGGTGTTGGACTCGTGCAGGGCGCGCGCCGAACAGCGTGTACAAAATCACGGATTTTGTGCTTCAAAAACGGATCAAAAACGACACACGCCCACTTTTTGCCGTCCAATCGGTGAGCGAGGGGCGACTGGCCCCGCCCCAGGGCGATCGATATATGCAAATTTATGGATCAAAAAGCCTTCACGCCCACTTTTTCTCGGGCCAATGGGGAGCGAGGTGAAAGGTCGAAGGGAGGGGGTCAAAGATGAGAGGGCGAAGCTACGGGGCGGATAAAAGGACCGTGTTCGTCAGTCCAGAGAGTCCAGAGGCGGAGAGTAGGAGTGTCCAGAGGCGGAGAGTAGGAGAGTCCAGAGGCGGAGAGTAGGAGAGTCCAGAGGCGGAGAGTAGGAGAGTAGGAGAGTCGGAAACAGAGAGTCAAGACTTCGCGGGCGGTGGAGTTGGCAAGAAGGAGCTGGTCGTCGTGTGCGTTGGAGTCGGAACGGAGCTGTGGAAAGGCAGCGACACCAGACGAGGGGGTGCTCGCGTCGGGAGCTGCACCCCAGGGAGGCCGACAGCGCGACCTGGCCGAGGTGGAGACGCTCGTCGCGGGATAATAAAAATCCTCTATACCCCGAGCATCAGCAACCCCCTCCTGTTTCCCCCCGCGCTGAGATAGTGCGACCAAGGGGCCCCTTTCCCACCCCCTACCAGACACTGTCCGCGAGGCCCGCGGAGTTGAGGCGCCATCGCCGCTCCGCGTCTCATCACCAGACGGGTAGGCGCGACCCGGTCTCGGCCTCAGGCCCGCCTCATCCTTGAGGGTATTCTTTTCCTTGGTTTTGGGTATGTGTTGTCGGCGCCGTCTGTGAAGTAGAATTGTATAAGTGTTGCCGTGTGCTCGGTAGTCGGTATTAGCTCTGCATTGTGTTTTCGCTTTTACATTTGCTTTTTGTGTAAATTGCATTGTGTCTTTTCTGTGTGCTTTTGGTGGAATTGAATATGTGTGCTTTCCGTTCAGCGCGAATAAATGTGCTTTGTGTTGAACTGTTTCCCGCTTCGCTTCGTCATTTCTTTCATTGAATCCTCATCTTGCTTCACGTAAAGGGTTGGTAGTGGGCTGAATACGCCCGATAATTAATCGAACCGTCGAGGTCGACGATAACACCGCTCGGTTATCCCGATAGTACGGAACGGGTCGCTTAAGTGGCCCGTGTCCGAAGTCGACCTGCGGCGAGGTGCGATCGCCCGGTCTACCCTCCGCGTGGGTACTTAGGTAGGTCGAATTTGGCGAGCAACCCTATCCCACGCGGGGGCGGATTGGCTCGATCGCGGTGAGACCGAAAGGTCCACCCGTGACTGGTTCCCGGCGTTAGTCCGAGAGGGTCACGACTGGATTGTCCGTCCGGTGGGCGACGTGCCGCGATTCGAGTTACGTGGCCGTCAGCACGCCGGCGGGCGCGAATACCGTAACAATATATATATATATATATATCTATATATATATATATATATATATATATATATAAATATTAATATTGCGGCACACCCCTTTCTTTGTTCCACCATCAGATTTTTGTTACTGCATGAAATGAAACAAGCTTTGACATACATAGTAATCTGATGGTGGAAAATCTGATGGTGGAACAAAAAAAGGGGCGTGCCGAAATATTAATTTCGATGATATTATTGTCTTCCTTAAGAGGCCCCTCAAAATTCGTTTTGATGATTATGGTAGTTAAACAGTTCATGTTCTCCATTTGCAAAATGGGAGGAATTATTTTACAAAAAAGAAATAAAAATGTTTCCCATTTTTTAGAGGACCACGAAGATGAGTTCGTAAAACCTTTTGAAGGGTATGTTATTATTAATCACTATATGCCATAGTAAATTGCTCATGTTATTGAGCTGTCAATAAGCTATCAATCATGGACATATAATAAACTCACTTGAGTATTCATATCTCTATTTCAATGCGTAATATCAAGCGGTACCTTCATGATGACCTAATAAAACCGGTCTCGATGTCCGTCCGTCCGTATATGTGTTCAAAATCCAACCGATCGTGATGCATTTTAAGGCTTTCCGAGAGCTTTGGAGAGATTACCTACTATACACTCCCGCACGGTGCTGTTTTTATTATTCCTACAGCACTTCATTAGAACATAGATCATGGATGGAGGCGCAGATCCCAGGAGAACAACGATAGCTGTGCAGAACAATTCATATTATCGATGGACAAAAATGATATTTAATTGATATTATAATAAATTGTTTATTTAAAATATCTTCAAATTTTGTGAGTTTTTAGCTTGTTGTGAAATATTAGGTCCTCGGGTCTCCACATGGTGGCGTACAGGCTTAAGTCGTACTTCTGTTTACTACCGTAGAAAATCACAGAACCATCCGATCGACATGCTGTTAACAGTTTCAGAATCAGCTAAAATCTACAAGATATGAATATGTACACGAAACTGATCCGGCCTTTTGGATCACTTTAAAGTTGGGTGCCCTGTAATTTTAATGCGCTCTATGGATCCTCCGGAACTCACGAATGGTACACGTTGTGTCGTCACTAAACTACGTGGTGATGTCATCGAAGTGGAGCTACTGCGGGACAGTCGAAGGGGAAAACCTGAATGATAATCAATGGATAAAAATGATATAATATGTTGTTTAAAATACATTCATGCTGTCTGTCTTTTACCATAT
>NC_140969.1:58708890-58713890 GCF_056783735.1 Eptatretus burgeri
CGCTCGTCGCACATAATAAAGATCCTCTATACCCCGAGCATCAGCAACCCCCTCCTGTTTCCCCCCGCGCTGAGATAGTGCGACCAAGGGGGCCCCGTTCCCACCCCCAGCGAGGCACTGTCCACGAGGCCCGCGGGTTGCGGGGCCATCGCCGCTCCGCGTCTCATCACCAGACGGGTAGGCCCGACCCGGTCTCGGCCCCAGGCCTACCTCATTCTTGGGGATTTTCTTTCCTTGGTTTTGGGTATGTGTTGTCGGCGCCGTCTGTGAAGTAGAATTGTATAAGTGTTGCCGTGTGCTCGGTAGTCGGTATTAGCTCTGCACTGTGTTTTCACTTTTATGTTTGCTTTTTGTGTAAATGGAATTGTGTTTTCTTTTTTTGTGTGCATTTGGTGGAATTGTATTTGTGTGCTTTCCGTTCGTCGCGAATAAATGTGCTTTATTGTTGAACTGTTCTCCCGCTTCGCTTCGTCTTTTCCTCCATTGAGTCCCCATCTTGCTTCACGTAAAGGGTTGGTAGTGGGCTGAATACGCCCGATAATTAATCGAACCGTCGAGGTCGACGATAACACCGCTCGGTTATTCTGATAGTACGGAACGGGTCGCTTAAGTGGCCCGTGTCCGAAGTCGACCTGCGGCGAGGTGCGATCGCCCGGTCTACCCTCCGCGTGGGTACTTAGGTAGTTCGAATTTGGCGAGCAACCCTATCCCACGCGGGGGCTGATTGGCTCGATCGCGGTGAGACCGAAAGGTCCACCCGTGACTGGTTCCCGGCGTTAGTCCGAGAGGGTCACGACTGGATTGTCCGTCCGGTGGGCGACGTGCCGCGATTCGAGTTACGTGGCCGTCGCACGCCGGCGGGCGCGAAAACCGCAACACTGGTGTCAGGAGTGGGATACAAATTCATCGCCCTCCTCGCGGCACTGGTATTGGAGAGCGGGACAACAGGCTCTCCTGTCTCCAGCGAAATTCACGGGAATCGGTCCAGGGGTGAGAGAAGCGACCCCCGATTCCCTCCAAATTACGAGCGAGCAAATTAACCCTTCACGAGAAGCAAGATGGCGTCTCAAGGCGAGCGGGTGCCGGGTGGATTAGGTATGTGTAATAGTAATGTAGAATCCATGGTCCAGGATGGAATCCCCGAGCAGGAAATGTTGATTGTGCAGGAACACGGACTCGCCCAACTGAACCCAGGGCCCGAGGTGGGTGCGGCAGCGGCCGCGGTGTATGACACCTCCCCCCCCCCTCTCCACCAAGACCCTTCCCCGATCCTGGCCGAATCGGCTCACCCAAGCGCACCCGACATGGCCCAGCTATTCGCCATGCTGGCAAAAATGGATACAAATATGAACGAAGTGAAAACGAAGATGTATACATTCACAAACGAAATAAAACGCATGAAAACTAAAATGGAAACAAACATGAAGGAAGAAATGAAAGAGCTGCGGGGTGTGACGCAGAGCATGGGCCGATGCCTGCAGGCGGGCATGAAGGCCGTGAGCAGGGAACTTAAAATGGCGACTTCACGTGTCGGAACAAACGAGCTGGAAGGGGGTGCAACGGCTGACAGGCCCGCGGTGGAGGCGGGTAAGGAAAAAGTAATTCGGGAGACAAGAGACGAGGTGAAAGTAATTGCGAGGGAGAGAAAAGAACAATTAATACGGAGAGCAAGGATGAGGTACGCGGAGATCGTGAAAGAGCAAGGAGTGAAAAACAGGGAAGGACGGGAGCGACTTAAAGAGAAAGCAAGGTTGACCGACATAAAGATAAGGGAAAGACGCCAGAAAGAAGCAGAGACCAATAAACACGATGAAGACGGGGTAAGTGACGCCCACACACACACGGAGGTAGTGGAGGACAATGGGGGTGAGCTCGCGGAGCGTGTAGGGACCCAGTGCGAGCACCTGGATGGCCTCCTCCAGGAACGAGGGGAGGGAGTATGCCCCCTTGAGGCGAGTCACGACCAGGTGAGTTCGGTCGTGCTTTGCGAGGTTGAGGGGACGAGTGCTGTGGACGGGTGCACGGAGAGCTTGGGGGGTGTAGAGGCCCCGGAGACCCTTGTGGGGACACAAATCCCCAGTGTGGTTGTCCCTGTGTGTGTGGTGCAAGGTGTGAGTGCGGCACCGTGTGTGGAAGCGACCCCGTGTGTGAGTGGTGTGGTGGCGATGGTGCCGGAGTACGTGCTTCCCAGCACGCCGCGCGTGGGTGAGGCACCGTGTGTGAGTGAGGCACGGAGTATGGATGAGACACCGCGGTTGAGTGCCCCCGCGTGTGTGGATGAGGCACCGTGTATGAGTGCCCCCGCGTGTATGAGTGAGGCACGGTGTGTGGATGAGGCACAGCGGTTGAGTGCCCTCGCGTGTGTGGGTGAGGCACCGCGGGTGAGTGCCCCCGCGCGAGTGAATGGAGCACCACGTGTGAGTAGTATGGTTTGTGAGAGTAGTGAGGCACGCGTGAGTGAACGGCCGTGTGCAAGGTCGCTGTGTGCAAGGGAGACCGTGTGTGTGAGAGAGCGGTATGAGAGGGAGATGTCGGTTGGCATGCGGGAGCACGCAGCCGCATCTCCCGGTGTGAATGTAATGGTGTGGACTGTGTGCGTCGTAACACGCAGGTATGCGTGTGTGGAATGGAGACGACGACGGCGACAGAGGAGAGAAAGCCGGGTAGCGGCTGTAGTTGTTTCGAGGACCGTGCCGGGTTCACCCAGCAGTGAGCACGCGGTTCGTGCTGTGCAACGCACGAGACCACCACGTGCTCGCTTGCGAGAGTGAAGTCCCGGTCCGGAAACGCACGCGGTGGATTTGCCGATCCCGCGGACGGACAAAGTTTAGGCAGGTAAATGGATTTGGACCGGACGGGTTCTCCACGCGATCGTGTGTGTTCAGCTCCAACGGGCAAAGCACATGTGTTCGCGTGGGGAACCCCTCGAGACGTGTGGCTTGTGTTTTTTTTTTATATGCGCACGGTGACGTCATGGCTGCACGTGGGGTTGGAATCCGGTAGGAGGGGTATCTCTGCCGGATGGTCCCGTCCAAGGAGGGACGAGGAACACGTGCAGCTGCATGACGTCACGGGCAGTTGCAAGGTGCAAAGAGCGCGAGTTGCCGCGCAGGTGCTGCGCATGGAAAAAAAAAAAAAGAAAAAGCAAGCCTCACTTTCGGGTGCAAAGGATTCCTGGGCAAGGGGTGAAAGACCCCCTTACCCTGGGCACAGGATGGAAACTAGTTAGGGGGAAGGGTTAGCTTAGCTAGACCGACTTCATGGGGCAGGGGTAAGTCCTCATGGAGTCCGTGGAATGGATTAGTTAGAGGGATTGTACTCAGATTTAGGTTGGGAAATAAAATGATTTATTTGGAGACTGTGACAGACTTGTGAGTGTGTAGAGGGGACGTAGTTTAGCTACGTAGTGTTAAAAGGAACGTGCTGTAGTTTAAGGGACGACGTGGGAGCACGAGTTGGTTAGGGGAGGTAGTTAGAAGAATGGCAGAGTTCAGCGGTGAGTGTGTTGAAGAGTTGGTGAGTTGTGAGGCATGTGCTTGGTGAGTGAGTGAGGCCAGCGGGTCTGTGTGTGTGGAGTGAATGGGGAATGCATGGTGCGATGAGTGATTGGGGGGAGGAGTGACTCCCACCCAAGGGACCCCGGGGTCAGTGTAGAGTGAGTTAGCTGGGTTAGTCAAATTGAAAAATGGAGGTCGTTTTGTTGTTGGTGGGAAAGTAGGCTCGAGACCCATTTGGAGGGGTGCAGGAGCCCTGTTGACGGGCTTGGGAGCGTGGCTGCGAAAGGTGAGTATCGCTGAGTGGGTACCCCGGGCACCAGGCTAGTCGGCCGCGGTAGGCCATGGGCCCATGGGGGGCCGGGATAGAGTAGTGGGCACGGGTGCGCCTGCTTGGTGCGGGGCCCGGGGCGCCATTAGCCGCGTGGGCAGTGTAGTGGGCACGGGTGACCCTCGGAAAGGGGCCCGGGAGGCCGGCCTGCCACGTGTGCGTTTCAGGGGAGGTGCCATGGGGGGCACTCCCGGTGTTAGGGAGCTGGTAGGCTCGGAGGCAGTGTAGTGCCCGGGGGTGCCATAGCGGGAGATTCGGCAGAGGGTCGTGCCTGCCGGAGGGAGCCACGTGTCCCAGCCAGGAGACCGTGTGAGGGCACGGAGAGAAAATTGGGGGGTGAGGCCCGAAATTGTGAGGACACCAACACAGGCGACGGGAATCTGGGTTGATAGAACCAATAGTTTAAGCGAGAGGCGCTTGTTGAAAGCCCCGGGGTAGTTTAACAGTTAAATGGTTAGGGTAGATTAGGAGATGTACCCCTCCGCACCATCCATCCGCTCGCTCTCGTTGTGGGCCGCTGGACCCACTTTGGGTTAGATCGCCGAACTCTGGGGAGGCCATTCTGAGGCTTCATTGGGCCTCGACACAGGACGTTAGCTCTCCCTTGTTCCCCTCTGGGAAGGGAACGTAGGGGTTGGGAGTAGGCTAGGTGACAGAATAGGTTAGCCGAACAAGGACGATAAAGGGGGTTAGGGGACGATTTATAGTGGGGAAGTAAAAATAAAAACAAAAAAAAAATAAGTTGGGGCTAAATTGGGGTTTGACAAATTAAGGGAGTGGGTATAGACAGTGACAGGCAAAGGCGATAGGTGGGAGGGAGACAGGTAGGTAGGTCCGAGCCCGCCTTCCAAGTGGCCAGCACCACCGCACTCCCTCGACCAACCTCCATTGAACAGCAAAGGCTGGCCAACTTCATCGGCTGGCCGTGTTTTGCTTCAAGGCGGAGGCCGGCCAACTTCATCGGCAGCTGTGTTCTGCAAGGCCTGTGCCGGCCAGTTCATCTGCTGGCTGTTTTTCTTCAAGGCCTGTGCCGGCCAGTTCATCTGCCGGCTGTGTTTGCCTGCAGCGGCCTTCTTCTGCGGGCTGTGTTGCCTGCACCTTTGCCATGCCATGCCCACTGCCCATGTTCACCAGCCCCGTTCAATTTTGCTTTGCCCCCCCCTGTTCATTGCCAT
>NC_140969.1:58721390-58753890 GCF_056783735.1 Eptatretus burgeri
AACTCTGTACGGTCGGCTGCTGCCATACCCCATTCGTGCCAAGGTACGACGAATTGTGCATTCTTTTATGGGTCTTTCCGCACCAATGTTGTAATGGTCTGTCAGTTGACGAACTGAAGCCCGTCTGTTGCTCTGCACAATTTGAGTCGGCCTACTTTGGCCTCTTTCATCAATGAGCCATTTTCAACCACTGCAGCCTGCCATTGGCTGGATGTCCTTTGGGTGGTGGACCATTCTTGAAACACACGGGAAACTGTTGAGCGTGGAAAAACCCAGCAGCATTGCAGTACTTGACACACACAAACTGGTGCACCTGGAACCTACTGCCATACCCCGTTCAAAGGCACTGAAATATTTTGTCTTGTCCATTCAACCTCGGAATGGCACACATCGACAATCCATGTCTCAAAGCTTAAAAATCCTTCTTCAACCTGTCTCATCCCCTTCATCTGCACTCAGTGAAGTGGATTTAACAGGTACAATCAATAAAGCATCATAGTTTCACCTAATCAGTCTATTTCATGAAAAGAGCAGGTGTTCCTAATGTTTTGTACACTGAATGTATATGTCAGAATGAAAAAGATAACGTCTTTTATCACTTCTACCAGTGAAAGAAATCCATGTATTCATAGATACATTTATGTATGCTGTACAGATTATTCTTGGTCAATACAACTGTATCGGTCAAGGCAGATGTTTTGCAATGATGAAATCCAGATAACATGAAGTACTATGGAATTCACTCACCACCCCCAAATGTCAGCTTCATCTTGCACTCTATATAGTCCGGGCACCCTGTGCTGAAAAAGGTGGTAACCCAAAACAAATTACAATAGTTTTCAAACCTGTTTTTGATGTTTCCTAATGTACCTGGGACTGTCCTATTAAAAATCTACCAAAATCTATTCAGTGGAACATTTTTTTTTTGAGAAAAAAACTTACCCCCACCCGTAAAATTCAAAAATTTGAATGTGTCGAAAAAGAAAAATAACAAAAATGTGTTTCAGTCTGATAAACAATAGTTTAATATACGACAGGAGCATCAGATATTTGCATTGGAAGTTAAAAACATAATCTAAACCTATAGAAATACTTGATATGGGTCAGAATGATTACACATTCGTAAAATTGGCGGTGACTGGGCTCCGTGGGCGGCTGGCCACAGTACGTACCGGTAACAACATTTCACATATTGAAGTCTCGCGTTTATAAAATTTATGTAACTTTAAATAGTACATTATATAACATAGTTTTACACAAGTACATCTGTATACACCAGGGTTAAACAATCACAATTGAAGCTGAATCTGTTGTGAAACATCGGGAGGCCACGGCCATCTAAAACTCAAATTAACGCTCTGTTGGGTCTTCCTCCGAGTCTGTGTCAGCCGACAGTGAAGTGCTTGCACACACCCCACGACATTCACTGCAGGCCATGGAACAATCCAATCCATTTTTTCGGCAGATACATCTCAAACCTGTTTCACAATTACACCGTATCACTTTCAGTAACTTTTGTGGTGCTGGTGTATTGTCGGTCAAAATTGGGGCCAGTTTCCCTTCACTCACTTTCCAGCCCCATTGATCTGGAGGTACTTGGTCACCATGGCCGAACCACACTTGAACCTGTTGATACACTCTGAGGCTGTGATATTTAGCTGCAGCTGATGTTGGAGGCAGACTGCACGGCTGACTGCCTTTCCCGAGAACATATGTACCACTGTATTGTCAGCATACACTACTTCCAACAGCTCCTGAAGGCCTGATCCACTCATCAGGTGGCCAATGGATCCCAGGAAGCTCATTTTTGTATGGAAGCCTCCCAAACGAATGACAGTTGGTGCAATTCAGGAAGATTCTCTACCATTATGTGTGCCTTCCGCCATAACGGTTGATCAAATGTCACCACTGGGTATGCTTGGTACTGACTTGCATGGGAAGATATGAATTTTAATGTGGAATAAATGCAGGTGAGATCGTTTGGATCCAAATCAATCATGGGGAGAAACATGACCGACGACACACCAGGATATTCTCCTTTGTGGATGAGCTGCATGAACCCAGACCACTGGGGTCTTGGGACTTTCAGCAGCAGCGATGACTTTCAAAGAAGATCTACATCTGCACATGGTTCTTTCGCATTTGGGTTTGTTATTGGCTGGTAGAGGAGAGACTAGAGGCTATCTCTTTCTGAGAAGAAGTGCTGAACATTTATCCGTCCAACAGAAGCAATATCACCAGATGTGACTTTCACTCTTGGAATGGTTTTGATGATTTTGTCTCGGGTGTCACCATAGCAATAATTCCCATACTGTAGAACGTACCCTTGCCGTCAATACTTCTCACATTGTGGTCAACATTGTCAGCAGAATATTGTATAAAATTGTTTGCACTGAAGTTTTGATTCTCTGTGCCATGTGCAACTGAAGAACTTCTTTCGTACTTCTTCACTTCACTGTAAGAGCAGGAAAACCAATGGTGATATAAAGAATCCACCAAAAATTTTGATTGGAAGTGGTGGTGCATTTGAACACCCAAACCAATTTGCAATGATGCCGGAAGGATACGAAGCCGCGTTGCCTGCATGATCGCTTGTCCTATTGAAGCAATTTTGGTGATTCGATCTTTTCCACAGAATATTGTGTTCAACAACTGCTGCAAGGATGGTGGCACGAACTCCAGTGCTGTTTCTGTTGATATTTCAGCGGCAGTGAGATAGGTGTTCCTGGTCTGATTAAGGTCTTTTATGTCCTGTTTTATGAACTTAGCTGCTGCTTCAATTATGTGGATCTTCTCATCCTTTTTGTCTTGCATCGTTTGTTAATGAAAATTATGTAGGATGTTGGAAGCGGTGGTGTGAAATATTACTACATTTTGTTTGCCATTGATCTCTGTGATGGTTATTCTGTCGCTGAAATGTTTTTTTAGTTCAGATTTCATATGTGGAAAGCTGTACGGCTTTCATCTTGCTTATCAAATCGTTGATGGTCACCTGCTCGTCATCATTGTTTTCAAGATACTCTACTACTGCTTGAAAAGCTTCGGATTTTTTCGAGTCCTTGGGTCTGCAACTTCCACTGATTTTCTTTCATTTTGCAGCTCTCTACTCTATGGCTTGCTGAAAAACGATTGGCACTTGTTTCCCTGTTCTAAAGTTAACACTACAAATGTTGTGATATACTGCATCTGCAGCAGGTAGGTCTTGAACAAAAAGCACCCTACTTCTTACAATGTCAGCCCATTCTCCCTTGAACTGATCACATGCCTTCAGTATTTTGTTCTGGAAATCCATTGTTCTAACAGGAATAAGTTTATGTTCTGATTTCTTGCCTTTGTATACATCTGGACAACCACACAATACACAATCCTTGTCATAACTGAATGTAGTCTCTTTCGATCTAAGTGTGTGCTGAAGATGATGATCCTGTTCACCAGAAAGTTTACGTTTATTGTGATACAGGATTGATCTAGGGTTGGTATAGTCACTTCTGCACTTCACATGGACAGACTGGCCAGCTGCGACTGTTATATTTTTGCCTCTGGCTTCGCTGGCTTTCAGGATACCATCACATCCCTTTTGTGTTAATGTAACAGTTCGCTCTCCACCTGACACTGTTTTTTGGCAAATTACAGTCATCCATCTTGATGTTTCACTTCAGACTTTCTGCAAAAAAAAATCATCAATAAGTCATTACTAAACTAATCTCACACAGTGTAAAACTTGCAGAGCTTCACATTTTTAAGAATCATGGTCATGGATATTTGTATGTAGATCATATTATAACATAAATAGGAGTACATTGGCCTATTTTGTGCTTTACATGACAACAATACAAGTACATCGGTATTGAGGTAAAAATCGATCCGCGTTTTTGGACGGGACACGGTTTGCACTCTACTGAACTCTTGTTGTTTGTATAAACTGGACAAATAGTGACATTTAATATGACTATATGATTCATCCATAACATTTATAACTCATTTTGAAAGCATTTGGATGTATTTCTGTTATTTTGTATTTTCACCCGATACAATTTCTGGAATTTAAGGGGGTACAGCTAAAAACTGTCTCCCTAAAAATATGTTCCACGATTTTTATTTTGGTAGATTTTCAATATGAATCTCCCAGATGTACAAGGACTTGGAAAAATAATGTCCAAAAACTATTGTAATTTGTTTCGGGAATATCCACAGGGTGCCTGGACTAATATGCCCTTGACCACACCAACGGAATTTCTGACTTCTAACATTTCCTCTCTGAAATTTGCTGAGACATGTCCATTTTAACCACCATTCTATAAAGTATCAACTCATTTGTTTTTCTAATTAACACTTGAAAGTATTAACCAGTCTTGGAGTTAAAAAATTGGAGCCATTCTGGCTTTATTTCATTTGAAGTACCTTCTTTTTGAAATGGAAAATCATCAAGAACACATTAATCTTTGGATGTTATAGCAGGTTTAAAACCTACTTGCACAATCACCAACCATTGTATAAATCCTTATAATACTTTGCTTGAAAAGCAATTCTGAAGGAAAAGTGTGATCACCTGGGTGAGGAGATGATGAGAGACTCTGTCTTGCTTATTTTGGCTACCGGTGGCACTTTCTCAGTAATCGGTTCCCAGGAATGTCCGACATCCATTACTCCAGATTCCTCAAGCTCCTGACAAAGACAAAAAGCCAAATTCACCTATACGATCGATATGAAGAAAATGTGGCCTCTCATTACAATAACCACACACACACACACACACACACACACACACACACACACACACACACACACACACACACACACACACACATACACACACACACACACACACACACACACACACACACACACACACACATACACACACACCTTTAAAAACTGATATCTGGCATTTAATAATCAAGAATAATACATATTATGAACAGCAGTTTCTTCAACAAATTCATGTCATAAAAACGTGCACGGCAGGTCAACTTTTCAAAGGTATAAATGAGCTCTATCACAAGATTAAAGGGTATCAATTTATCCAAATAACATATGTGCAGTTGGTAATGAGAAAAAAAAATATTAAAATGACAAGTCTGAAGACGACGATGGTTCACGAGCGGTATTTGACAATGTAGATCATTTCAGAAGTCAAGGATGAGACAATGTGATAATGTTTGACCAAGTTATAAAAATGATCAACATGATGTGGTACGAGTGACAGGTTATTAGCTGCAAAACGTCGAAAACCCGGTTTCGTTCAAAAACTTTAAAAATTTTGACCTTTGCATAACCTTTAAAGGTCACAAAACAATGTTGTGGACATTAAAATAAGGAACCAGGATACGTGTTATAGCTTATTGGAGTTAGTTCGTCATAGAAGGTCGAAAACCCGGTTTGATTCCCACAACTTTGAAAATATGACCTTTGTGAACTTTAAAGGTCAAAGGTCAAGGATTATGACCTTTGGTGCAAAACTTCCTCTGGAACATTCCAGGAACAATATAACGTCATATAGGCTATATGGCATTTCACACTCCTCGGATTATCCATACTTTGATGAAATCAGCGTGAAAACAAACTTGAAGGGGGCGCCACGGGCAAGGTGTTCGAGATAGAGCAAAATGGTTTCAAGACTTTAGGTGGGGAATGACCTCAAGATTATGCATAAAAATATTGTCATCCTAGCTCTCAAAGTTTGGGCGGTCGTATGATTTTTATGTCAAAATTCAAAATTTTCTAAGTTTGTGACCTTGTGACCTTGACCTTGGGACGAAAATGAAAAAAAAAAAATCGAGCTCCGTGGGGCTATGCAGGTGCCATTGGGTTAACGAAATACCGAAACCCCTGCAAGATTCGACAAACCCCTCGGAGAAGATGGATTTTTCTGTCAAAATTTGCAATTTTCTAAGTTCGTGACCTTGTGACCTTTATCTTGGGAGGAAAATGAAAAATTGAGATCCGTGGAGCTGCAGGTGCCATTGGGCTAACCAAATACCGAAACCCCTGCCAGATTCGACAAACCCCCTAGGAGAAGATGAAAATTGAAATCGGTTACCCCCTAAAAACAAAATTCGCAATTTTCTAAGTTCGTGACCTTGTGGCCTTGACCTTGGGACGAAAATGAAAAATCGAGCTCTGTGGGGCTATGCAGGTGCCATTGGGCTAACCAAATACCGAAACCTGTCAGTTTCGCCAAACCCCCTCGGAGAAGATGCAAATTGAAATCGGCTACACCCTAAAAACATGTTTTTTTGGGCGTGGCTCCGCCCATAATGGGCACACCACGACCATTCTCAGGAAAACACAACTAGAACATGATGTAAACCTCCCACCAAAATTTTATCAGGATCGGATCAAAACCCACGGAGCTATGCTCGGGACAGACAGACAGACAAGCCGGTAGGCGGACATGGGTAGTCGACTACCCAATAGAACCTGCCACGATGGTCCCGTTCGATGGGGGAATGACCTGAGGATTAAGCACAAGAAAATTCATGATTCTATCTTCAAGGGTTAATGCTGCAGATTTTTTCGTTAAAATACCCCCACATTTGGAGGTTTTTCGGCCGTTTCTAGGCAACGGAGGGGTTCATAGCAACGGTTCTTTCTCACACATAACTAGGACATACCATGCACCTACCATACCAGTTTCATTTATATCTGACTCATAGTCTCTGAGATAGAACGAACTTCGTTTTTTTTATTGTTTTCGACCAAGGTTCATTCAAAGTCTATCTTCGCCGACAGTTTTCATAGGATCCGGCTGAAAATTTTTGACAATATGGCTGAATGTACTGCCCACAGTCGCTCGTGGCCCGATTTTTGATTTTCGAAAAAATAAATTTTTTATGATTTTTCAAAAATTTCAAAGTCCCGTTGCTAGGCAATGGTGGTGTCCATAGCAACGGTTCTCATTTGCACACAAGTTGGTCATGGTATGAACCTACCAACCAAGTTTCATCGAAATCGCCATTTGTATTAACTGAAATCACCATTTTAAATACTGATAATAAGGGTAGAACAAATCTCAAAAAAAAAAAAAAATTTGGAATTTTTTTTTCCGACGAGATCGACTACCCAACAGACAGACACACAGACAGACAGAGACAGACAACAATAACGAATATAGTGGTCACTTATTTTTTTCGTGAAAATATTTTTTCATGAACCAAAAGGACACAGTTGATGCTGTGAAACAGAAAGCCTGTTTCAATGGCTTTGAAGTGAATACATTTGTAATTGTATCTATTTTGGAGCAACAATAAAGTACATTAAGCTTGAGGAGAAGTCACCCAAAACATTTTTTTCCCCCCCACATTCACTAATTGTTTGTTTGCATCGTGTTCAGATGAACAGACGTTCCAAAGCAAAACAAAGAATAAACCAACATGGCACTCAGTGGAGTGCATACCTCCACCAGGCTGAAAAGTTTATGTTTTTTATACCACTAATCGGCTGGATCCTGTTGATCCTGTAATAGCAGCCCACAGACGCCACATAACGCATAACTGCAAAAACAGAACTGCATATGTATCTAATATATACAGCTCATTCTAACCACTGATTCGCTGACATGAAAGTTCGGTACCTTCCGGGTAACGATCTAACAACTCGATCCTTTCACTCAATGTCATCACCTTTCTCTGCCTTTTGGCACTACTAACTTTGTCCATCACTCTACATTTAGGCACCATTAAAAACGGTGCCCACGCGACAACAAAAGGCTCATAATGAGATCTAGGTGATTGTACACGCATGGAATGGACATAAACGATGACTCATCTCAGCTCATCAACCGCGAATGGTCGAAATGAAATCCCACGATAATGGAATCAGAACATAATAGTTTGCCCACGATTGGACGAAACACAAAATATTGGAGGGTTTACTGCATATGCATCTAATATTGTGACAGATTTGGAAGCCTCTTGCACACAGACAGTCAGCAGTCCCAAAGTTTAGTTATTTCAATAAGTACGTGTTCATAGTTAGGGTCCCGTCCTTCTGTCTAATGGGTTAATTTCATGTGTGCGCTGCGGGTTTCTTTTATAGTCAGGTTTTTTACATCTTTAAATCTTCCTCCCAAACAAATCAATCCTTCCCTTCTTCGCACCATCGACGCCATTGCCCACGTGCGTTCGACCACGGACGTGGCGGAGGTTTCCTCACCTCAGAACACCGACTCCGCCCAGGAAAGGAGGCTCATCCCCCCTGTCCAATCATGGATGGCCAGCACATCACCCCACGAAACCCTGTCCAATCAGGAGGCTCATCACCTCAGAGCTCCGACTCGACCCCAGAAAGGCAGGGTTTTCCCCCTGTCCAATCAGAGGGGGACAGGTATCACCCCATGAAACCCTGTCCAATCAGAGCAAAGATTACCTCAGGGGACCGGTCACCCCACCCCATCCGGGGGAGGGTTAAGAATCGCTGGGCTCCCCTGAGTGTTCGCTGGAGTTGGGCTGGAATTGTCAGAGGAGACAGGGGTCACCATTGCTTTTGGTGTGCGTCAGTTGTCGTCGTATTCTGGGCTTTTTGCTCTTTGCCCTTTGGTCCTCTGATCTGCAGTCGTCGTCTGCGGTCTTGGTCTGCAGTCTTTTCCAGGGGTCCTCACTTCGTTGGTGGAGTGTCTGGTTCGGGGGTTCTTTTTGGTGGTTCCATGGTCCTGTGCTTGCTGGTTTGCTCATCTCGAAGAAACCGCACAAGACGGACAGGTACCCGGCCAGACTCTGACACTCCAGCTCGCCTATCCTCCTGGGCTGAAGGGCCGAATAAAGGGCCAACCGGCCCCATTTCTTTGTGTGTATGTGTGTATGTGTGTATGTGTGTATGTGTGTGTATGTGTGTGTATGTGTGTGTATGTGTGTGTATGTGTGTGTATGTGTGTGTATGTGTATGTGTGTGTATGTGTGTGTGTGTGTATGTGTGTGTGTGTATGTGTGTATGTGTGTATGTGTGTATGTGTGTATGTGTGTATGTGTGTGTATGTGTGTGTATGTGTGTGTGTGTGTGTGTGTGTGTGTGTGTGTGTGTGTGTGTGTGTGTGTGTGTGTGTGTGTGTGTGTGTGTGTGTGTGTGTGTGTGTGTGTGTGTGTGTGTGTGGTGCCAGTCTGTTAAGTAGAATTGTTAAGTGCTTATTGTACATTGCATATCCGTGATTAAGTCTGCTCTATATCTCCCTCATTAATGTAAAATAAAACCTAATTGTTAAATGTACCAGCTCGTTGTCTGTGCTTCCTTCCATTGACCCAGCACGGTGCGGGCTTGAGAAATAGTGAGGCCGTCTGTACCGTAAGTTGCCATTGGGACCGGCACAGCTCTGGTAACTCCCGCTCGATTACGCCGGACCCGAGTCGGTACATGCGACTCGGCTCAGACAGAGTCGGACGAGGGTGTGGCTTCCTCAGTAGCTAGATGGAGCGAGTACTTAGGTAAATTGGAATAAACAAGTGGACCTTGCCTCACGCCATCAAAATATTGGCGACTACGGTCCTTTAAGTGAACTGTCGACTCCGGAGTTATCCGGGGTGACGACCTTTTAATTCCGGTGTTCGGTGGGAAACGGCCCGACTGCTCCGTCGAGCGGTTGTCCTCGCCACCGAACCCGGCACCACAACAATATATACAGCTCATTCTAACCACTGATTCGCTGCCATGAAAGTTTGGTACCTTCCAGGTAACGTAGAAAGCTGAAATTCCATGAGCTGACGGCCATCGAAGCTTATATACCGAAGAGAGTGTGTGTGTGTGAGAGAGAGAGAGAGTGAGAGAGTGTGTGTGAGTGAGAGAGTGTGTGTGAGTGAGAGAGTGTGTGTGAGTGAGAGAGTGAGAGAGTGAGAGAGTGAGAGAGTGAGAGAGTGAGAGAGTGAGAGAGTGTGTGTGAGTGAGAGAGTGTGTGTGAGTGAGAGATTGTGTGTGAGTGAGAGAGTGTGTGTGAGTGAGAGAGTGTGTGTGAGTGAGAGAGTGAGAGAGTGAGAGAGTGAGAGAGTGAGAGAGTGAGAGAGTGAGAGAGTGAGAGAGTGAGAGAGTGAGAGAGTGAGAGGGTGAGAGAGTGAGAGAGTGTGTGTGAGTGAGAGAGTGAGAGAGTGTGTGTGAGTGAGAGAGTGTGTGTGAGTGAGAGAGTGTGTGTGAGTGAGAGAGTGTGTGTGAGTGAGAGAGTGAGAGAGTGTGTGTGAGTGAGAGAGTGTATGTGAGTGAGAGAGTGAGAGAGTGAGAGAGTGTGAGAGTGTGTGTGAGTGAGAGAGTGAGAGAGTGAGAGAGTGAGAGAGTGAGAGAGTGAGAGAGTGTGTGTGAGTGAGAGAGTGAGAGAGTGTGTGTGAGTGAGAGAGTGAGAGAGTGTGTGTGAGTGAGAGAGTGAGAGAGTGTGTGTGAGTGAGAGAGTGAGAGAGTGAGAGAGTGTGTGAGTGAGAGAGAGAAAGTGAGAGAGTGTGTGTGTGTGAGTGAGAGTGAGAGAGTGTGTGTGAGTGAGAGTGAGAGAGTGTGTGTGAGTGAGAGAGTGAGAGAGTGTGTGTGAGTGAGAGAGTGAGAGTGTGTGGTGTGAGTGAGAGAGTGAGAGAGTGAGAGAGTGTGTGGTGTGAGAGTGAGAGAGTGAGAGAGTGTGTGGTGTGAGAGTGAGAGAGTGAGAGAGTGAGAGAGTGAGAGAGTGAGAGAGTGAGAGAGTGAGAGAGTGAGAGAGTGAGAGGTGTGAGTAGAGCGAGTAGAGTGAGTAGTGTGAGTAGTGTGAGTAGTGTGAGTAGTGTGAGTAGTGTGAGTAGAGTGAGAGTGAGAGTGAGAGTGAGAGTGAGAGGTGCATGATCTGAAATAAATTATGAAAAATTTCATGGACCCCTCCCCCCCCCCCCCCCCCCCCCCGCATCAAACTATTCACTTTTGAAAAACAAGGCATGACAAAAAGTTTGTTATCCCTAATGGAGAATGTTATTCTGCAATGTCAATGTCAAATAATATTAAAATCCTGCTTCACAAGCAACCTGCATACAAAGCAACCCAATATCCTTAGAAACCATTCTTAAAATGAAATGAATTCCACACGGCATTCACATCGTCAGCACACCAACAAGTGGTGATAAATAGTGTATGTGCAACACTTACAAACCACAAATTTGAATTATGGGATTTATCGGATCTTCCCACAACAGCTGGTAAATGTAAATCCGTAGGAGGAATAGTTTCCAGCAAAATAACAAAACAAGATAATTCACTTTGAAAATATCAAGATAATTCACTTTGAAAATAAATTAGAGCAATATGTTGCCCATTAAGAGTTGCAGTGTAGCATCAAAACACTTGCATGCAACTTACCATAAAGGCGTTTTCAGTGATAGGTTCACCTAGCTGCATCTTGTTGCCAAGCAGGCGATCTCTCTCCATGTGATCATCCTAGAGGGCAAAGGGAGGATGGCAGCAACCATCTTAGTACCCTGAAAAATTAAAGAATAGACCACCTGTCTCATAAAATGGCAGTAAGAACATTCTCTTGAAAGGCACAATTCAAGTACAATAAAGTACAAAACGCACACGTTTAAAAAAATTCAAATTCAAAAAGTTCCATAACAATTGTGTGCTTTGATAGGTTAATATCTTAGTTTGAGGTTGCCTTTAGAACAGGGCCTGCTGTTGATCTATTTGGAACTGCAATTGCTACAGAGGCAAAACTTTCACCAAACTGCATCCATTTAACAGCCTTCCCTAATCCATTTTTCTTTCTGGCCGTTTGCCGAACCATTTCGTAATCGGTTTCCCCAGTCGAAACTCTGAGCCATTTTACTTCATGCAATGCAAGTCAAACACACATTAACCCAGCTGCCTCCATGGAATAAAACAATCTCGAGAACATACAGTGGTCTGCAAAAGTATTCACCCGACCGATAATGCCACATTTAGATGAATTTCAAATAATGGAGAAACTATTTTTACTAATTAATTTTTTTGTTCATAACTGGAAAGATCAAACTAAACACTGTTATAGTTGAAGGTGGTCACATGTCAGGAATACCTGTAAAAAAAAAAAAGTACAAATCAAAATTCATGGGTGGCAAAAGTATTCAGCCCCTTAGGTCAGTTCAAGGTGGAAGCACCTTTTGCAGCAATGACTGCTATGAGTTTTTTAGGGAAGGTCTCGACCAGCTTTGCACAGTGAGATGGTGACATCTTTGCCTATTCTTCATGTGAAAATTGCTCTAGTTCTGCCAAGTTTGATGGTGATCGTTGATGGACTGCAATCTTCAGGTCTTGCCTTAAATGTTCAAAATTGGGTTCAAGTCAGAACTTTGGCTGGGCCAGTCAAGAACATTTATCTTCTTCTTATTCAGCCACTCCAGTGTGGCTTTAGCTTTGTGCTTTGGATAATTGTCCTGCTGAAATGTGAATCTCGTACCCAGTTTCGGATTCATGGCCAACTCAAGCAGGTTTTCATCGAGGATTATCCTGTACTTTGCACCATCCATTAACCCTTCGATCCTGACAAGTTTGCCAGTCACTGCTGATGAAAAGCAGCCCCATAACATGATGCTGCCACCACCATGCTTGACAGTATGGATGTTGCTGACTGCATGAGATGCAGTGTTAGGTTTGTGCCAGACATAATGCTTTGAATTTGGACCAAAAGGTTAAATTTGTCTCCTCTGACCAAAAAACGTTTCTCCACATGCCTGCAGTATAATTAAGATGCTTTTTGCAAACTCCATACCATCTTTTTCAATAATGGCTTCTCTCGTCACCTGTTCATAAAGGCCAGCTTTGTGAAGGGAATGGGATATTGTTGATTGATGAATACTGACCCCCATCTCAGACATGGAGCCTTGCAGATTTTTCAGTCATTGTTGGATTTACAGTGACATCCCGAACCAGTTTCCTACTTGCCTGGCCACTGTGTTTGATGCATGACCTGATCTGATCTGGGTAGAGTCTGGGTGGTATGATACATCTTCCACTTCTTAATAACAGATTTCACCGGACTCAGTGATAATGAGTGACTGAAATCTTCTTATAACCCTCTCCTGAACCGTTCTTCTCCACCACTTTATGTCTGACTTATTTTGAAAGCTGCTTCTTCTGCTTCTTCTTCATGTTTGCCTTGTTGGTTGAGCTAGTGAGTTGCACCTAAAAACTCCTTATATAAGTGAAGGAGATAAAATTTTAAGTTAAACCACTGACCATATACAGGTATGCCTGGTGTTGGCCTAATGGTTTGGGTGGTGAGCTTGGGATCCGAGGGTCCCGAGTTAAAATCCCGCTCAGCTGTTGAATGAAAACCAGGTGAGGTTAACTTGGCCTGCCATCCTTCCGAGGTCGGCAAAATGAGTGCCAGCATGCTGGTATACTGCGTCGGAGTGGCGACCCGTCCAGGATTGTGCCCAATGGCCAAGGAGACTGCTTAGGCAGCACCAACGCTCTGCACAGCGTATGGTCCCAATGGATGAATATACAGGTGAAACCTATTACACTTATTTTGTAACCTTTTAAATCAATAGTATATCGAGACTTTAAGAAGGCATTTGATAAGGTACCACATTGGAGGTTGTTCACCAAGGTGAGGGCTTGTGGAGTGGCTGGTGAGGTAGCTAATTGGATTGCAAACTGGCTTAGTGGTAGGAAGCAAAGAGTGGCTGTGAGTGGGAGGATGTCTTGCTGGGAGGACGTAAGTAGCGGGGTACCTCAGGGATCAGTATTCGGACCATTACTATTCAATATTTACATCAACGATTTGGATAATGGGGTAAAGAGTAAGCTTTCCAAATTTGCAGATGACACAAAGCTTGGAGGTAAAGTGGAAGGCAGAGGGGGTGGTGATCAGATTCAGGAAAGTACTGATACTTGCATAGATTGGGCAAAATATTGGCAGATGAAATTTAACCTGAGCAAGTGTAAGGTGTTTGGGGATGGGAAAGAACAATGAAAATAGAGATTACAGGATGCAAGGGGTAATTTTGGAGCATGTCACACAGAAGAAGGATCTGGGGGTGGTAATAGATATGGGAGGTAAGCAGGCAGCATAATTCCAGGCAGCTACAGGTAAAGCAAATGGGGTTTTAGGTTGGATTTGGAGGGGGATCATTTTTAAATCAAAAGAGGTGGTGTTAACATTGTACAGGAATTTAGTGAGGCCACATTTAGAATATTGTGTGCAGTTCTGGTCACCACAGTTCTGGAAGGACATGGATGCCACAGAGAGGGTTCAGCGCAGGGCTACTAGAGTGATTCTGGGCCAAGCTATACTCAGCTATGAGGAGCGGCTGAAGGAGACAGGGATTTATTCACTAGAAAGAAGGCGTTTACGAGGAGATATGATAGAGATGTTTAAGATAATGAAAGGTGTATATAAAATAAGTGCAGATGAATTATTCAAAAGAGTAGACAGTGATAGAACCAGGGGCCATAGCCTGAAAGTAAAGAAGAGGAGCGTTAAGACGGTAGTAAGGCGGGGAACTTTCACTCAGAGAGTAGTTAATGCATGGAATGGCCTCTTTGGAAAGGTAGTGGCAGCAGAAAAAGTAGATAAGTTTAAATTTGAATTAGATAGGTACCTGGAAGTTATGGAGCTCGAGGGGTATGGGGATGTTGATAAGACTTTTCGGTGGTTTGAGCATTGATGGGTGATTGTGTGTATGTGTACAGAGTGCTGTTGGTGGGGGTCTCGTCAAGGGGGGGTTGTGTGGTTGGTGTGTTTTTAGCCAAGCCCATGCCCCCTCCCCTGAGGGGATGAAAAAAAAAATTACAAAAACTACAAAAAAAAGTATAAATAAAAATAAAAACAACAACAACAAAAAATACTGGAATTTTTAAAGTGATTCTTCACCATTGAGAGATAGGACCAAAAACGATATACAGCTTGATATTTCAACAATGTATTTTGCCCGATATGTTCTCGTGGATCAGGCATTATGGGGCGGAGGTATGCGCTCTACAGAATGCCCTTCTAGTTAAGAAATGAGATGAGCTTAAACATTCAAACCAACTGATAATCTCTAATCAAAGCAGTCATAAAGCAAATAAAGAATCAAATTCAGTTTCACTTCAGCGTTGCTTTCCCTTTTGCCATCACTTTAAGAGTAGCTGCCATTTGGCCAATTATCTACACTCATAACTAAAAGGGAAACAACACTCAAAATTAAAAAGCCAAGAATTACAAGATCGAATCATCACAAAAGTTTTCACTTTATCCCATTCTATGAAAAAACAATATACTGTTGATCTACAAATAAGAATTTCCAAGTAATTTCTGTGGATGCAGCTGTCTCTCCTTTGGGGGTCTGTGATTGGCTATGGAGATCATGCAACACTTCAGATGCACGAAAATAGCATTTTTCCATTGATGGCAGTTTTTGGTTATCATTCTTCTGTGAGCTGATTTTCCAGAGAGCAGTGTCTTTTGCCTACTTCTGTTTCTTTGGTGGATGAACGACTTGTGTGGATACCACCTCCGCCTCCACCTCCTCCTCCTCCTCCTCCTCCCACCCCCCTGCCTCCCTTCCCACCCTCCCGCCCCAACCCCTTCCCACCCCCCCCCCCCCATTCATGTTTGCTTTGCTGGCATGATATTTACAGACAATGCTTAGGTGTAATAGCGAACGGGACTACAGAAGCAGCAGCAGTAGATAATCTTATATCCTTATTATGTTGCTTCACATCACTTCCACCATAGTATAAACATAATTAATCAAATTCTTATTTAATACCCTCATCTGACTCACAAAGTATCACATTCCTAATCGTAATTCACTTTTTTGAAGGCAGGTTTTATTCCTTTTTTGTACCGTTTTATAAACATTTTGTATTTTTGAAATGTATTCCCTCCAATATCAAAAATAAGTGAAAACAACAGCATTTATTGCCCACCACATGATAATTTGTACAACAATAATTTGTACAATAATCAGTATAACTTGTATAAATTGTATAATAATCAGCTGATAAAAAAGAAGATGACTTGTGCCAATAATAGACGGAAAAAAATTAAGAAATATGTCAACATTCTGCTCTGTTCGCCCTATCATTTCACCGAAGTCATACATCATCGCATAACATAAACATGATATTAAAATCTCAAACCAGGTAATTCTTCCTTGTACATGCTGTTTCTGCTGTCCCAACAATGGATGGAGGCCTTCAATGTTAGACATGAGATCAAAGCAGTCTCTCTGGACACATCTTAAGCACTCAATACTGTCTGGCATTCCGCCTTGCTCTCCAAATTCTCTAACTATGGCAACAAAGACCAATTCCACACACGACTTACTGGCTTCCTCCATTCTTGTCAAGGTGTGGCTCTCAACATGATCCTCTCTTCTCCTCTCCCTTTCAAGGCAGAAGTGTTCCAAGTCAGTGCCTTTGGCCAAGATCTGTTCCTAATCTTCATTATCAATCTTTCTGACTCTGGAAAATCTTCTTTATCTCCTTGCTGATGATTTCAGCATCTGCTGGAACATCACTTATCCTTCAGATAGGCAGGGAGCAGCCTCTTCCCTCTGAAGACATTGATAGAATCACAAGCTGGTCAAACACTTGGAATACATCCTTCAATCCTGACAATTCTCCCACTTCCACTCTCACTCTCTCCAAAAAGACAATCTGAAAAACCCTTCCATCTACTTTCTTAACAATCTTCTTGAAGAAGTGCAGTCAATCAAAGTTTTGGGCATCAATATCAGCCATGGTCTTTCTTGGGCAAACCACATTTCTAAGTTGACCACCAAAGCCAGCTGCCGACTGGGCATCCTCCAATGTGCAAAGTTCTGTATATCCTGCCAAAGCTCCTGTATATCTTGTGTATGCCCCCTCCTACCTGAATAGCGTGCAGCTAGTAGCTTTTGACTGCACCATCCACAAAACTGCTATCAAAATCTCCATTGTCACTTTTGATGATATTGCTTGGACGCAAGCCACGCTTCCAGTTAAGGAAGGTGGGCTGGGTTTCAGGAAGGCTAACAACATTGCCGTCTCTGGCTGCACCTCTCATTACTGGCTGTCCGGCCCTTGATGATGCTGTTCTGTCCTGCGTAAGTGGTTTGGCACAAACAGGGGAGTTGGAAGTGGCTGCGTCGACATGGAGCTCAATTTATGCGAGTGCCTGTGGACCTGAAGGTCTATCTCGGCTCAGCCAAAAAGATTGGGATGTCGAGGCAACAAGAGTATCATTTGACAGTCTGATAGATGAGGCAGATCAGATTGCCAGAGCCAGTCTTTTGGCTGCAGCGACTAAGGAGAGTGGGAGATGGCTCCACAGTCCCGGTTTCCTCTGTGGGAACCCAGCTTGACCTTGAGCCCCTGGGGGTTACGGTCACCCTGCGAGTTGGAGCGATGATCTGTGAGCGTGATAAGTGTTTATGCGGTAGAATGATGGATACGCTCAGCCATCATGGTCTGTCATGCCGTTTTAGTCATTCACAAAGCCACACTGCCCTGAATGATGTAATCAAACATGCCCTTCATGGGGCAGGATTGCAATCTGTTTTGGAACCCCTTGGTTTAGACCATGGTGAAAGTATACACCCTCATTGCTTAAGCATTGTCCCCGACAAGAATGGGAAAAGTCTAACTTATGACTGTACTTATTGACACGTTTGCAGAATCCCACGTCAACACACCTATTATGGATGGATTGGCAGCTACCGATGCAGAAAACATGAAGCACCAGAAATACGCCGGTTTTCGTCAGTCCTACATATTCGAGCCTATCATCATCAAAACAACGGGTGTCTATGGCCAGTCAACGTCCCACATCATTAATGAAATTGGCAGTGATAGTATCTGGCATGGTTCAAGCAACGGCTGGGCTTGGCTATCCAGCGTGGAAGCACTATTTGCATTTTGGCTTCGGCATGGGAAACAAGTCGTGGATACTGATATTTATCTTTTGACTTTTTTATACATATATTTAACCATCAAATACTCTCAAAAACTTATTAAAACTGTTGGCAGTGGTGCCAGAAAAAACAACAACTATATTTCTGCTTCTTCCCAATTTTTCCCTTTCACTTCTGTGATTGAGAATTTGTGCCTGTATCCAGCTTGTTCACCCCATATGCCTATGTACTCCTCTCCCTCCCCTTGCTCTCATTCTTCCCCATATCCTTTCTTCATTCAAGTCTCCCTCCACCCTGCTGTTGGTGCATTTCCCCCTCACTTTCCACTGTTCTTTTCATTTCAAAAATAGGGACAAAAATAAGGGACAGAGAGACAAGCAATACAATTAGAGGCAGAATTTGACAGATGGATAAGATAAGGACTCACAGGGCTCGTGGTATCCAAGGGCTGGCTTCGCAAACTATGTACACTGCCGAGTTCTGTCTGAGAACTTGAGTGAGATGTGCCTTCAAAGAAAGGTCTAAACACAAGGGTAAGGATGCAGGGATTATGAGACAGTGTAGTTTCACAGGCATGCCACTTTGCATCAAATACCGGTCCACAATGCAAGAACAAAAACGTTGTCAGTGGCAAAAGAAACAGAAGAACGTAACAACACAACTCAGGAAAAAAGAAAAACATTTTTGATGCCACAATGAATACATTTATTGATATGGAAACAAAAATAGAGGAGGAATTTCACCAAAATTATGTACAATGCATAAAATATTTATGCTTGTCAACACATGGGTTGCTACATTTCTCTCTAGACCGATACATATAATGGAGAAATGAACACAGTGATACATCATCTCCATCAATGGGATTTTGGTCTACAATGTCTCTGATCAATGGATTTTTGTCCCCAAACTCAAAAATCCTGCCCAGGAAGCCTCTTGGGCCAAGAGCTTGCAGTTCACACAATGCGTGACGTCACTACTGATGGGAGTGTAACAACGTCATGCCGTTAACAAATTATCACTATCATGTACATTATATGTTCAGTCGTCATCAACTGTGCTCTCTCTCGATCTTGCAGTAAACACAAAATCCGACATGCCTCTTGTCCATTTGTAGAAAACACAGAAACTCACACTGTATGTGCCTCATATATCTTGCATCCTTTCTCTTCATCTATCCCTCTTGACAATCTTGTGCTGGAGGGCATCTTGGTTCTTAGCAAATTATCTTCCTTGGCCCTCGTGTCAAATGTGCTACTCCATTCATTACCTTTCCCTGGGTCCTTGGTGACATAGCTGAGGTAAAATCGTGACACGCTAATAACTACGACTACTACAACTAATCAGCAAGCCTAGTTAAGGGTGTAATGACCCCCTCCCTCCTTCCCTTGGGCACCTGACCCTTTTGCACTTCAGTACTTTGGGGATAGAGGGAATGCGAAGTTAGGGCAGGACTTTTGGAATTTTCTTGGTCGTGGTGCCAGCGAATACTCCCCTACTCTTCGCGAATGACACCGTGGTATCTTTAACGTCCACCAACTAATGCTAGCAGACGGGATGACAGGCTAATAAACTGAAGCAATATTTGGCTATTCGGATCAAAAACACCATTTAAGAAGATCTAGAATTGAACATCTGCAGGGAATGTGTCTCTGAGAAACCAGCAATATTAACATGTAAAGGGAATTTTGCATGTCTTAAGAAAGTATGGGGAGGGGAATAATTACAGATGAAACTGTTTCAAAAAAAGAAAAATATACAAATAAATAAAAAACTGACACTCCGAAAATGCATTGCTAATTTGGGGTGCTTTATTCTGTCTGCTCAGCAACAGACCAGCTATTACTAGTAGAAATTTCATTCACCCGGCTGCTCCACCTCAAAATCTTACTGAGGAAATAGGAGATTGGAAAAACTTCTCTTTTCTTAGTTTGTAACATAAAAAAACAGAACAAAGATGGTTGTTGTGTTAATGCCATATTCTGGCACGTGTAGTGGAAAGTGGGGTTAAGCAATTGGTTCACTCTGAATCAGTCCAGTACATGATCGAGGAACTACAGTAAACCCTAGTCCAATGTGAGTCTTCACAATGCGATTCGTTTATACCCATAGGATTAAATGCGATGCTTATTTCCCGAACACACATAAAACTTGATTATATGTGGGTTTGAATGTGGCACTGTGACCATGTCATGCACAGAGGAGACATCTCCCACCATCTTCCACCTCCCACGCTGTTTGTCTGCATAGCGGCACAGTCGAGTAAGTTTGTGCTTGGAGATTTATTTAACTCAACGTTATTGAGCTGCATATTGCACCCTTAATTACAGAATGGCACCAAAACGTCAAGCTTCTCCAAATCCAAACGGTAGTGGAGTGAAGAAATCCCACAAGGCTTACATGAGCAGAGAAAATCGTGATTTTTAGACAAGTTGCGTGGCAGGATGAGTGTAGCGTCAGTGGGCCATGAGCATCATGTGAACGAGTCAACAATATGGACCATTCATTCAAGCCCGATTTCCTGGGGTTTAGAACAGAAAAAGACCATTCCCCTGAACAGGTGTTCTCTGCTGATGAAATGGGATTTTTCGACAAGAAAATGTGCAACAGGACCTACAACTCCAAGAAGTAGGAGGCCTCATATGAGTTTAAATCTTTCAAGGATAGTCTTGTACTTCCATTTTGTGGAAATACATTCAGCGACTTTGAATGCAAACCTTTTGTCCCATGAACCGCCTACCAGCAGCGATGATTCCCCCACCTCAAACAATAAAATTATATCTCTCAGTTCTGAGGACGGTTCCTTGGACTTCATGGTGGAGTTTCTGCTCTGATCGTATATAGGTTGGGTTAGGTATGGGAGCATGCGCCAGAGCAGCACGTTGCTGGGTTCACTTTCCTTTGGTATTCCAAAGGCCTCCATCAGGCCATCCCCCAAGCAGATGTCTGGCCCATACCAATCTCCATGAGATACCGATCAACCTGCTGCAACCATGAGGCACGCTGTCATCCTGTTGGCGTTCTCTACTCACGAGGCTCCTTTGCTGAGAAAATCTGGTGAGCAGGATCAGCGTCAGGAAGTCAAGCCACATGCCCATACAGCCGCAGCTGACGCTCACGGACTATTCAGGTAACAAATCTCATCCGAGTCTCTCAACAACCACTCGTTGGACACAAAGTCTGACACAAACCAAGGATTCTCCAAAGAGACCTGATACTGAAGGAGTTAAGTCTTGGTCTCAGATCCTTTGTCACAGTCCATGTCTTACATCAATAGAGCAAGAATGGAAGCAGCAAAGACATGAAAACTCTGACTTCCCTTCAACACAACGGTTTCTTAATAAAATGCTCCTGAATTTCTTTTCACTTTCCTCACTCATATCATCGAATGTCTCATCATCATACATACAAATCGCTGGATACATGGCAATGCTTACAAGTGCCAGGAGATGCCAGTGTTCATGGCTATATTGAATTTCCGCATGTGATAACCTCTAGAATTGCTTCACGTGAGCCAAATTTCAGAATTTAAATGGCAGTATTGACCTCAGCAGTAGTTCTGACTGCTGAAGTAGCATTCATTTGTCCAATTCAGACATTGCTTGACATTCCGGGTGGTGTTCAACAATGACCGATGGGCAATCGCTAATCGCTTGCCAAGCCTACCATTCCTCTTCAACCGTTTCGTTGGAGTGCTTTGTTGAGCGTTTAAGCCACTTGGTGAACACTCTACAAGCTGCTTCATCATAATCATCGATATTGATCTTTGTTGGGCAGTTGGTCCCATGATGATAATTTTCATGGATGGATTTCACAAGGTACGTTTACATAGTATTGCATCAGGTGCAAAGCAAACTTCAAGGAGACAACTTTGTGTAGAAAGAGCGAGCAGCTCTGTGCCACATTACAGTAATACCAGACTTGCATAAACATTTCTTCAATTAAATGCAGCAACATCTCAGATTGGCGATATAGAATGAGTATTGCCACGGAATGAAATAAAAATCAGATTTGAATCCTCAACCTCAGGTTTTACTTTCATTTTTCACTTTGTTGAAAGGCTCTCCAGAGAGATATTCATTTGTAATGTTCGTTTGCAAGCCATGGCAATATACGGCAAAAGTACCCGCACTGCAATCTGCTAAATTCAATTAAAAATACATCTATCGACGTATGGTCTCAAACCTGCTGTTCCTTATCAACAGATGTTTGTAAACCATGGCAAGACAGGAGACGGTGGTGTAAATTACTTTTTATTAAAGTCGCTGTCGTTTCTGAAAATAAAATTACAAATTGACATGAAAGACAATTTTCAGTAATAATGTAAATTAAGTACATGTAAAAACGTGTGCTCCGTTGTCTTAGTTAAATCCGATAAATGTTCAAAATGTAACCTTCACCTCAGAGCGAGCATGCTGAGCACCACTCGGTGACGTACCCCCTTGTGGAGTACCTTAGAGGTTATTTGGGGAGAGTAGTTTCCAAAACCCAAGCTCATTGCAGATGATGCAAGGTATGTAATGGCAGATGAAGGAACAACAGGTGGGAACTCATTCATTATTCATTCCTTACACCTCATGTTCAATCTGTGAGATTGGAGTATTGTGTGTTCATGAAAAACCGTGGAACTTACTGTGAATCCATTTCCATCTATTCTTTCCCTCCCCCCAACTATCCATCCATTCATCCCTTCCTTCCCCCATCTCTTCATTTCTCCACGCTCCCCCATCCCTCCTTCCTCTCTCTCACCTCCCTCTTTCACCCCTCTTCCAACTTTCATGAAGTGATAAAAAATGGATGGTTGTGATAAGTTCCTGCAGGTGGTTGTGTTGTGGTTTGGAGGTGGTTCTCTAAGAATTGTGGCTCGGGAATGGTCCGCTCCCTCCTAGGTTCTCTAAGAGTAGGGTCAGAACACCTTCCTTAAGAACCCCATGGAGATAGATGAGTATTTTAACCCATAACCTTTCCATGGCCTTACCCCTCCCCCCCCCTCGATTCATTCAAAGGAAAAAAAGAGAAAAATGAAGTCTGCTGGAGGTGCTGATGCCTGGTGTTGGCTTAATGGTTAGGCTGGTGGGCTTGGGATCCTCGGATCCTGAGTTCAAATCCCACTCGGTTGTTGAATTAATACCAGGTGGGATTGACTCTGCCTGTCATCCTTCCGAAGTTGGCAAAATGAGTGCCAGCTTGCTGGTATCCTGTGCCGGAGTGGCGACCCCCTCCAGGATTGTGTCCAATAGCCAAGGAGATGGCTTAGGCAGCACCAACACTCTGCACAGAGTATGGTCCCAATGGATGGATGGGTATTGTGCTATGGTGTTTGTATTGTGTTTTGAGCCAGGAGTGTCGGGGATTGTACCGGTTGGGTGGATGGGCACTTTTTTGCGGTTGGGGCAGCTGCTGGGTTCGATTCCACAATTTGAAATTTGGGATTTGGCTTGAGTTGAGAGATTCTGGCACTTATCACATTATGGTTGTAAAATGTGTGCTGAAATTAAATAAAGGCACAAACAATGGCATCTCCGGGCTTTTATATGCATTGCAGCTCAGGTGCGATGGGCTCTCGGGTCTCTTGGCCTGAGCCAGGTTTCAGACTGCGCGGTTGGGCTTGGCGGCGGGTCTGGCTGCTGGAGGGGTGTTTGTTTGTCCGGTTTGAGCGTTATTTTGCAGTTGGCACGGTGTGTGACCCTCTCGGAGAGTTCCAGTTCCAGAGTGGGTAAACGGTGGCGACCACGGTTTGAGTCGCATACCTCAAGGGAAGTGCATGCTCTAATCCCTATAAAAATGGTACGTGCTGTTGGAAAGTGATGGCGGGTTTTGCTATTGTGTTTGAACATACCATTTTAATGTACCCCATTTCATTCAATTCTGTACTAATGCCGGCAGATGGGACCATCCCCCCACCCCGCTTCCCCACAAGCCCCCCTCCCAAATAAAAGTCCAACACAACCCACCCCTTCCCTTCAAGTCTCACTACCAAACGAAGGTTCAGAACACCCACGTCCACTCCCAACTTCTCCATCCTTCTCGCTCCCACATATATAGCGACATGTGGTGAAGCGCCAGTCTCCTCCCTCCTCTTCCTCTCTCCCTCCTCTTCCTCCTCTTCCTCACTCTTCCCATCCCTCTCACCTCCTCACTCCCCCCTCTCCTCCCTCTCCTCCCTCTCCCCTAATCTCATCTCATCTCCTAGTATGCCTGTCAGTGAAGCGACAGGTGGTATTTGCTAAGATGTGTGTATTCTCTCTGAGGTTTTAATAAACAGAAACACAATTTTAAAAATCTCCGTATATTACATTCCGTGGCTGTGTTACCGCATTCCCATTTATCCCATTAGATCTTTAACTTGTGCAACACTGTTTTCCCAAATGCGCCATTTTCCAGGAACCTTACTCCTGTGTTGGATGAGGGATTACTGTACTTAATTTCAATTGAATTTTATATTTTGAACACTGCAGAACACGAACCTGCATTTTGGCAGTACTTTGGTTCTGAATTTGGAAAATGGCATGGCGTCTTGTCCCGAGCGCACATGCACATGGTGTGGTAAAGCAATTGTTTTAGTCAGTCTGTCTGTATCTGACAGTCGAATAAAATTGAAAATAATTCCAAACAGCAAATGTACAGTTTTTAGGGACATCATAAAGGACACAAACAGCAGGCACAAGTAACTAATTTAACGTGTTAAATAAAGTGGTGTAAAAGATAAGAGTGCAAACTGAAAGAACTACGATACCAAAAACAAGCTTCGAGAAGTAATTTGAAAATTATTTGACACAAAATTTTTCAAATGGTACGCCAGCATGATGACAAAATCTAGTCGTAAAAGGAGACTAGTCAGTCCGTGTGTGTGTGTGTTTTGCAAAGAAGAAGCAGGACCTCAAGCAGTAATGTTGTGGTTCCTGCTCTCATCTATCTTCTATCTATATATTACTAAAACTCTCATCTTGTATGTATATATGTATGTATGTATGTATGTATGTATGTATGTATGTATGTATGTATGTTCCCGAAATACAGCCAAAATGGTACACAATGGCGCAAAAAATTTAGGGGCACCTTACTCATCATTCTCCTGCAGTGTACAGTATCAAGTTTCGTTCAAATCGGGCAACGAAAAAATTATTTAAAAATCAATTCCCGATTCAGTCAAGTGTTCTTTGGGAGAATTTGATCAATGCAAACAACCTCAGCGGTATAGTTCGCTGGAGCTATCTTTTTTTATCTTGAAATTATTTATTTTAAAATCTCAAACATTTAGTATAGACAAAGAACGATTTATTTTTAAGCATAAAATAAACATCGCCATTTTGATCCAATAATTCCATGTTAATTAATAAATAAAATTGTATTTAGAAGATAACGCACAATAATTTCTTTGACTCTCTTTTCTCTGTTTTTTTTTTTTTGCTTTTCACATTGACGCACAATATCAAGTTTCATTCAAATCTGGCAAAAAAAAAATTATTAAAAAATCAATTCCCGAGTCAAGGCCCTGTCACACCTAGACGATTTAGCCAGCGTATGCCGACGTATGAAAAAATTGTCTAAAACACTGGCACACGTTGAATACGTATGGGTAAGTTTAGTATATGTTAGGAGCATGCTGGCATACGTCGTAGTATGCTGGCATACATCGTAGTATGCTGACATACGTCGTAGTACGCCGAGCTGTTAGACAAATTTTCCATGCTTGAAATTTTTCGACGTATGCCAGCGTATGACTCACACGTTCCGCATACACTGGCCATAAGTTGTAGGCACGTTACGCGATCGTTGACACACGTTACTTGTAAGTTACTCATAAGTCGAAACACGTCGAGGTAATGGTTAGCGTCAGTGTTCCAGACTCCCTGTTTTTTATTTTCTTCAGTATGACGGTGATGTTGACACTTCGATTTCTAGTGCGGTTATAATATAATATGATTAATAGGCTGCCGCTCAACGATTTAAATCATAACCGCACTAGAAATCGAAGTGTCAACATCACCGTCATACCGAAGAAAAAAAAAAACAGGGAGTCTGGAACACTGACGCTAACCATTACCTCAACGTGTTTCGACTTATGAGTAACTTTCAAGTAACGTGTGTCGACGTGTGTCAACGATCACGTAACACGCCTACAACTTATGGCCAGCGTATGCGGAGCGTGTGTCATCCGCTGGCATACGTCGAAAAATTTACAACATGCTGAAAATTTGACGACGTACTACGACATATACCAGCGTGCTTCAGCGTGCTCTTAACGTATACAAAACTTACCCATAACGTATTCGACGTGTGCCAGCGTATTCGGCAATTTTTTCATACGTCAGCATATGCTGGCTAAAACGTCAAGGTGTGACAGCAGCTTGACACTTTGATGTCGAGTGCGGTTACGATTTGAATCGTCGAGCCACAGCCTATTAATAGCCTATGCCACGTGATCGTCGGCGATACGCTGCCACGCTATGCATAAGTTAAGACTATCGGTGGGCATAAGTTGTGAACGCCGACAACATGCTAAGCATTCGTTGATACAAGTTATCTCTATGTTATCGAAACGTTCTGTGTACATTACTAATACGTTATGCATACGTCCAACTCGTTATGTATACGTCCAAAACTGGAAAAAAATATCAATAGTTCAGCGTACGCCAGCGTTTTACATACATTTTGATACCTTGCCATACGCTGGCTAAAACGTCAAGGTGTGACAGGGCCCCAAGTCAAGTACTCTTCGGGATTATTTGATCAATGCAAACAACCTCAGCGGATAGTTCGCTGGAGCTATCTTTTTTTTTCTTCTTGAAATGATTTTTTTTATCAACCACTGAGGCAATGGGAACCCAACGGGTTCACGGGTCGTCTAGTAGAATAATAAAAATGGTGCCATTGGAAAGCTAATAATCGATTAATTTGGAACAGAAATCCATGTCCATTTAATCATGAGGATGCCCATTGTAAAAACCCTCTTTCCATAATTGAAGTGGGATTGGGAATTTAATGCAGCGGTTTCAGTGGTAACATGACAGCAGGAACCCTTTAGAAGGACATGGGAGGATCACACAAAATTATATACAAGATTTTTTCAAAACAATAGAAAAAAATATAAAAGTACATCGAGGAGGAGGAGGAGGAGGAGGAGCACACAAACTACAACTACGTATTTATTTTTAATCATTTTTTTTCACGTTTGTCTTAATCTTACATCCTCTGATATTTACAGATGTAATATGTTTGTGAAGTACAACATGCTGCTCTTTGATTAAATCCATCAGTAATCTCCAAAAGTTGCATGATTAAAATCTCAATTTCCTATTTAGCAGGATGTATGGGAAATGAGGAAGTGTGGGACTATCAAATTGGGAAAAAGGTAGTTTTGGGGATGTGGAGGGTCCAAAAACAACAGCATTTTTATATGTAACTAGACGACCCGTGAACCCATTGGGTTCCCGTTGTGACAGCGGTTGATGAAAAAAAAAGATAGCTCCAGCGAATTATACCGCTGAGGTTGTTTGCATTGATCAAATTCTCCCGAAGAGTACTTGACTGAATCAGGAATTGATTTTTTAAATAATGTATTTCCTTGCCCAATTTGAATGAAACTTGATACTGCACACCGCAGGCAAATGGTGGGTAAGGTGGCCCTAAAATTTTTGCGCTATCATGTACTGTTTTAGCTGTATTTCAGGAACATACATACATGATGAGAGTTTTAATAATATATAGATATGTAGATGACTGAATGAGATTCGACATTTATATACGTATGTAAATGCATGTCACAATGTATGTTACAGATTGAATGAAGGAGATAGGCACGCACTTCAACTTTGGTTTGGGTGTGGACACCAAACTCTCATCCTCCTCCATGTCAGGGCCGCTGTCACTGGGGTTGAACACATCCAAGCTTTTGTAAAGGAAATCCAAGTCCTCCTCCTGTGGGTGTGGGTCTGGTTCAGAGTCCAACACCTGAGGGTAATAAATCAAAGTGAGAGCAACCCATGAGCAGTTATTTGTCACAAGTGTGTTTCGGTTATTGGCAAGTCCAACAAATCGCAAGACTGCACAAGTATTAAAGAAGATGCATGAAAATAATTGCAAGAGTTGATGTGCAGATAAAGTGAAGAAAAACATTATTCACTGTATTCATCCAAAAATATAGAAAATGCACAAATTTAGCTTCAGTTGATCTCGAATACAAAAGGCAATGCAGCTATAAATCTCAGCAGATAATCTCAAAAGAAACCCAATCCAAAGGAATTTGCAACTTCATGAAGGAAAGGAAAACTTACCTCATCAGTGACTTTAAACCTCTTCAACAAAGCTGTCAATTTCTGCTTGAAGTTTTGTTGCTAAAAAACAAACAAACAAAAAAAATTGGTTTTACAAACAGTGAGACAAATTTCCAAACACCTTATGTCTAGACCAATAGTGAAAAGATTGACATGTTAAAGACAAATGGTGAGTAAAAGAAAAGGAAATTTATCAGTATGATGTAGTAAATTAAAGGAATCAGAGATAATGCAGTTAAATTTAGCATTGCTACACAGCAGAAAATAAATAAATACATAAAAATCAACTGTAAAACATCTCAAAATGCAAAGCCCGTCTGTGTCCACTTTGTACTCGAACGAAACGATGAAAACAAGAGCTAAAATAAAAATAAAATAGATTTTAAAAACCTGTAAAACTTATGAGTCTTCTCCATATTCTCATAATATAAGTTTGTTGAAAATTTGATGACATGGTAAAAGAACAAAAATGGTCAAATGGTAAAAACGCTCTGGCCTAGACAGACAGACAGACAGACAGACAGAGAGACAGACACAAAGAAGGGATTGCAAAACCCCGTCTCCCATTGTGTGGGTGATGGGGCAATGAAACCAGGAAGCATCTACACATTTCATATTCAGAAGGAGGAATTTCCTTTTACCCTCACCCACTCTTTAGACTTAAGAGTTTGAACTCTGTCAAGAATTCCCTGACCCTCTTTCTTCTCTATAATACTCCTTTCCTTCCCCAAAAAATGATTTTCTCACTTTACTGTGGCCCCCAAGCCCCACAGCAAAACTGCCAACGTCTCTTCCATTCCACTGCACAAATGATAGTCATGGCCAAAAATATTGGCACCCTTGCACTTTTTTCAAATAACTCACAATTCTTTCCAAAAATAAGTTGAAATTGAGAAAAGTATTTTGTCTCCACAATTCTTTGTTTCACGATTAACATTACAGAACCTTTGTTTTTGATTCAGAGCTTAATATATCCTTTTATATCAGAAAATACAAAGAAATGGCATTGATAAAATTATTGACACCCATAATTTAATATTTGGTAGCACAGCATTTGGACAAAATAACTGCAGTCAAGCGTTTCCGAAAGCCATGAATGAGCTTCCTACATCTCTCTACTGGCAGTTTGGCCCACTCATCTTGTGCAAACTGCTCCAGTTCTCCCAGGTTTGAAGGGTGTCTTGTCCCAACTGCTGTTTTCAGATCTCACCACAGGTGTTCAATGGGATTTAGATCTGGACTCATTGCTGGCCACTTCAGAACAGTCCAGCGTTTTGTCTTGAACCATTCCTGGGTGCTTTTTGAAGTGTGATTGGGGTCATTGTCCTGCTGCAAGACCCATGACCTTCGACGCAGACCCAGCTTTCTGACACTGGGTTGAACATTGCGCTCCAAAATGCCTTGGTAATCTGATTTCATGATGCCATGCACACATTCAAGGCACCCAGTGCCAGAGGCAGCACAGCAACCACAAAACATTACTGAACCTCCTCAGTGTTTGACTGTAGGGAAGGTGTTCTTTTCTTTGAAGGTTTCATTTTGTTTTCTGCAAACAGAGATGATGTACTTTAACAAAAAGCTCTAATTTGGTCTCATCTGTCCACAGCACATTCTCCCAGAATGATTTTGGCTTGTTCAGGTGTGTTTTGGCAAACTCCAGTCAGGCTTTCTTATGTCTCTCTCACAGCAGTGGGGTCCTCCTGGGTCTCCTACCATAGAACCCCTTTCATCGAGTTGGCGACGGATGGTGCGAGTTGAAACTGTCGTACCTTGTATCTGAAGGTCAGCTTGAATCTGTTTGGCAGTTGATCGAGGTGCTTTGTCCACCATTCGAACAATCCTTCGCTGCAATCTTCGATCAAGTTTTCTCTTGTAGCCACATCCAGGGAGGTTGGCTACAGTGCCATGGGCCTTAAACTTCCTGATAACATTGTGTGCGGTGGACACAGGAACATCAAGGTCTCTGGAGATTGACTTGGACCCTTGGATCCATTCAAACTAGCTGAATGTGTGTTTTTTATATTGCAGGCACCTGCAACTCACCACAGGTGAGTTCAATTCCAAAGTAAAGGAGAATCACCTGCTTGAAATCTAATTATTTCTAACAACTTCTAAAAGGTGCCAATAATATTGTCCAGGCCATTTTAGGATTTCTGTGTGGAATAAGCTAAGATTTAATAACTTTCTTCAGCTTTTTTTGTTTTGTTCCACTGCAAACCAAAGAAATACATATGTAGACACCAAACGATTATTAAATTTCAACAATTTTTGGAATAAATGGTGCATTTTTTGAAAAATGTTCAAGAGTGCCAATATTTTTGGCTATATTGGCACTCTTGGCAATATGTACCAAGCTCCAAGTTTATGAGCATGTTTGAACATCTTCTTTTGGGGGCTATTTTCCTCATTCAGGGCATCATAACTTAACAATCACACTGTTTTGCAAAGCTTGTGGAAGAGCTAGAACACTGAACGGATTAGGACGCAACAGAACAAAAGGAACAGTAGAAACAGGGGTGGGGTGAGGGGGGGGACACTAACAGCAGGGTTGGAGAACAAAATAGAGACACTTGGACAAATAAGGGATGTGGAGAGGAATGAAGGTTAAGAGAGGATGCATATGATGGATAAGATGGATACAGAATCAAACACCCAGGAAAGAAAAACTGGAAATTTTGAAGGAGGTGGGCTTATGGGTGGGGGGAGGGGGAGGTCTCCTATTCAAGAGATTTTAGTACATGGTTAACTCTGTCAAAAACTCCCTGGTACATTCAAGGGATTGATGTGCAATCAAACAAAAAAAAAGTTTGTGCACACAAAAAAAAAAAATAATAAAAAAAAATAAAAAAAAAAAAAACTTGGAAGCAGTTATGCCCGTTAGGATTTTTCCTTGAAGTGAAAATTACAAAGTTTACAAAACGGGGATTTATTCAATCTTATCGTTATCAATATTTTTTCACTTTATGTTCTTAGGTACAAAAAACAAATTTAGTCATTTTGTATTTTTGTTTTGTGGATGCTGCCATTCCTGACTCACAATTGGCACACATTTCCCACATCCTCAATACAATTGAATTTTGTGTTAATTATTATGTTAATTCATATATGTTATTCTACACTTGCCTGAAGGTAGGATTTTTGGGGTGTCCTGTCTTGCTACATTTGTTTAGGGAGCTCTGCATTGCCGGCATTCAGGACCTCACCTAAATATTGTCACTTTACAGCCATCCTGGTGCTCAATGAGTGCATTTTGCGAAAAAAAAATTAAAGTTGTATATACATTGTAGCAGAGCATTAATGTAACTTTAAAGTGAGATATGAAAGACATAGCACCAGGATTGTAGACAGAGCCTGAAATGAAATTAACAATTTTTAATAGGGCTTTAAGAGGTGGACAAAATAAACAACTATTTGTCATTTTTGATAAACACCTCAAGATTGCATTAGTCTCCACAGCTTGATATAGCTGCTAGAAGGAAAATCTTTCAGTATGCCATCAGAGCAGTCACCAAGATCCCAGTAGCTAGGTTGTAATTTGGCTCTTTACCTTTAAAATATACAATTCATGCATGTAAAAAGAGCAATTAGAGATTGCAGACTCAGGCCAGGACTTGTTTTGTTTGGTGTTTGCGTGCTGGTGTGGAGACAATGCATGGACAACATAGGTTCATGTTCATACAGCAGAAAAAAAGACCTTCTCAGTTTTATTTTATAGATTCACATTGTAATCATGCGTACTCCATAGACGTACTCGCATTCTACAGGGTGCCCCACAGAAAACCAGGAAATTTGGTACAGTTTATTTAAAACAAAACAAAAGCAAACTTAGATGTAGTGTAACACAAAGATACACTTTATTTTCAAACAAAACAAAAGCAAACTTAGATGTAGTGTAAAACAAAGATACACTTTATTTATATGTTAGTTTATTGATATGGTAAAATATGGCAAAATAAATCTCAAAATCTCAAATTTCCTGGTTTTCTGTGGGGCACCCTGTATTTGTACATCCTTTATAGACGTACTCACATTCTATTTGTACATCCTTTATAGATGTACTTACATTCTATTTGTACATCCTTTATAGACGTACTCACATTCTATTTGTACATCCTTTATAGATGTACTTACATTCTATTTGTACATCCTTTATAGACGTACTCACATTCTAATTGTACATACTTTAGCGACGTACTCACATTCTATTTGTACATAATTTAACGATGTACTCAGATTCAAATTGTACATACTTTACAGATGAACTCACATTCGAATTGTACATACTTTACAGATGTACTCACATTCAAATTGTACATACTTTACAGATGTACTCATTTTTGTGTACATCTCTACCACAAGAGAGATTGTGTGTGTGTGTGTGTGTGTGTGTGTGTGTGTGTGTGTGTGTGTGTGTGTGTGTGTGTGTGTGTGTGT
>NC_140969.1:58758890-58761390 GCF_056783735.1 Eptatretus burgeri
TTCAGACCAGGTCACTCGACGCTGGATATGCTGCTTCTGCTCTCCCAACAATGGATGGAAGTCCTCAATGACAGACAGGAAATCCAAGCCGTATCCCTGGACATTTCACGTGCTTTTGACACAGTCTGGCACCCTGCCCTGCTCACCAAACTCTCTTCCTATGGTATCCAGGGCCATCTCCACTCATGGCTCGTAGACTTCCTCTCCTGTCGCAGTCACTGTGTGGCCCGAAATGGAGTTCTTTCATCCCCTCTTCCTGTCCAGGCTGGAGTTCAAGGTGGCGTTATGGGCCCTTTTCTTTTTCTGGTTTTCATCAATGATCTCTCTGACTCTCTGGAAAATCCTCTATATCTCTTTGCTGATGACTCCACCCTCTGCCGTACCCTCGGACAGCAAGCAGCATCAGTCATCCCTCAGACAGGCAAGCAGCAGCTTCTTCGCTCACTGCAGATCTGGATAAAATCACAAACTGGTCCAACACGTGGAACATGTCTTTCAATCCGGACAAATCTCACACTCTCACTATGTCTCTTTGAAAGGACCATTTAGAACCCCCCCCCCCCAAACAATCCTCTGGAAGAAGTCCATTCTTTCAAGCTTCTGGATCTCACTATCTGCCATGACCTTTCCTGGGAAAGCCACATTTCAAACCTCGCCTCCAAAGCCAGTCGCTGACTGGGAATCCTCCATCGTGCAAAGTCCTTCCTCGGCCCACCTGAGCTCCTCACCACTTACAAAGCTTTTGTCAGCAGCCTGATGGAGTACTGCTCTCCCCTCTGGGCTGGGGCTCCTGCCTCCCACCTTTCTCGGCTTCACGCTGTAGAAACAAAGGCATTTCGGATCATTGGCATCTCCCGCAATGAGGCTGAGTCATTGGGCCTCTCACTCAATCACCGCAGGTTGGTCGGTGGTCTTTCTGTCTTCTACTGTCTCCTCTCCAGCCTCGTCCCCCCTGCTCTCTCTGCGATTTGTCCCCACCACATTTCCGCAGGGCGCTCAAGGTCCGCCAACCCCCTTCTGGTAAAACTACCAAAATCACAAATCACTGCTCACCTTCACTCTTTCATTCCTCTTTTTCCCACCATTGGAATAAACTCCCTCACTCTATTCATTCCCATTCTTCCCTCCAGGCCTTCAAAGCAGCTGTTTACCACCATCTCTTTTTATCCCCCCTCCAAATCCTCGATCATTTCTACCCCCGATAATCCACCCAAGCCCACCTCCTTCAAATTCCCTGCTTTCCTTCCTGAAAGTCCCTGTAATGTCCATCTTATATTCCCCATGTTCCCCGTCCCATCCCTCTCCCTTCCACAGATCTCCTAATATCTCTGTTCCCCACTGTTTTGTCCTTCCCACTCCCTCCCCTCTTGTCTCATGCCCCCCTTGATGTGCGTTGTGTGTTCGCTCTCACATGAGCCTCGACAAGGTATACAAAAAAAAGACAAACAAACGGACCCAAATGCAAATCCGTCTGACAAGGGTAATAATAATAAGAAGAAAAAAAAAATAGAGCAATCAGAGATTGCAGACCGTCACCAGCACTTGTTTTGTGTGGTGTATTTTGTGTGGCGTTTGTGTACTGGTGTGTTACATCATTAATGAGACATAATGAGAACTGCCACTTTATAAATGCTGACAGTGATGACTGGTTCAGCCATTTCAGAGATTTTTGAAGGTTTTCAAATTTTTTATTTTTCTTGAATATGCCTGCCGAATCGCATGACCGATGACATCATCAAATTTCTTTCTGCAGACCATTTTATCCTGAGATGACCCTCAAAATTTTTTATACTAATCAAATATCGCATTCTACATATGCAATGACATCATAACGAAGGCACCTATGACATAAAAAAACTATATATATATATATATATATATATATATATATATATATATATATATATATATATATATATATATATATATATATATATTTTTTTTTTACGGTTGTGGAAATTCACAGAACACCATTCAGGTTCCCCAAAGATCAGCTATGTCGATAAGTGTGTGTCCAGAATAGATTTCCCCCACCGATGTCTAACGGGATTTATTTGTGAGCCGGGCTGTGCAATCTTGAGGTAGTATTATTCTCTTCTATCTTTATTTTAAACAACATCTCCTCACCACCTTCTCCACAACCGCCAACGTCTCCTCACGACCTTCGCCACAACTGCCAACATCTCCTCACCACCTTAACCAACAACCGCCAACATCTCCTCACCACCTTAACCAACAACCGCCAACATCTCCTCACCACCTTAACCAACAACTGCCAACATCTCCTCACCACCTTCTCACCAACATCTCCTCACCACCTTAACCAACAACCGCCAACATCTCCTCACCACCTTCTCAACAACCGCCAACATATCCTCACCACCTTAACCAACAACCGCCAACATCTCCTCACCAACTTCGCGACAACCGCCAACATCCCCTCACATCAACAAACAAACAACGTCTCCTCACCTTCATCTCCACAGACGCCACCATCTTT
>NC_140969.1:58766390-58793890 GCF_056783735.1 Eptatretus burgeri
TTTTTCTGGTTTTCATCAATGATCTCTCGGACTCTCTGGAAAATCCTCTATTTCTCTTTGCCGATGACTCCACCCTCTGCCGTACCATCTGTCATCCCTCAGACCGGCAAGCAGCAGCTTCTTCGCTCACTGCAGATCTGGATAAAATCACAAACTGGTCCAACACGTGGAACATGTCTTTCAATCCACACAAATCTCACACTCTCACTATGTCTCTTCGAAAGGACCGTTTACAAAACCCCCCCATCCACTTTCTCAACAATCCACTGGAAGAAGTCTTTTCTTTCAAGCTTCTGGGTCTCACTATCTGCCATGACCTTTCCTGGGAAAGTCACATTTCCAACCTTGCCTCAAAAGCCAGTCGCCCACTGCGAATCCTCCGTCGTGCAAAGTCCTTCCTCGGCCCTCTTGAGCTCCTGACTACTTACAAAGCTTTTGTCCGTAGCCTGATGGAGTACTGCTCTCCCCTCTGGGCTGGTGCTCCTGCCTCCCACCTTTCTCGACTTCACGCTGTGGAAACCAGGCTTTTTAAGATCATTGGCATCTCCCGCAATGAAGCTGAGTCTTTGGGCCTCTCACTCAATCACCGCAGGTTGGTCGGTGGTCTTTCTGTCTTCTACCGACTCCTCTCCAGCCTTGCCCCCCTGCTCTCTCTGCGATTTGTCCCAACCACATTTCCACAGGCGCTCAAGGTCATAACAACCCCTTCTGGTAAAACTACCAAAATCACGAATCACTGCTCATCTTCACTCTTTCATTCCTCTTTTTTCCCGCCTTTGGAATAAACTTCCTCACTCTATTCTTTCCCATTCTTCCCTCCAGGCTTTCAAAACAGCTATTCACCACCACCTCTTATCTTCCCCCATCCAAATCCTCGATCTTTTCTACCCCCGATAATCCACCCATGCCCACTTCCTTCAATTCTCCTGTTTTCCTTCCTGAAAGTCCCTGTAATGTCCATCTTCTCCTCGCCATGTTCCCCGTCCCATCCCCATCCCTCTCCCTTCCACAGTTCACCTGTGTCTGTTCCCCAATGTTTTGTCCCTTCCACTCCCACCCCTCTTGTCTCATGCCTCCTTGCTGTGAGTTGTGTGTTAGCTCTCATACGAGCCTCGACCAAGGTATACAAAAAAAAAAAAAAAAAAAAAAAAAAAAAAAAAATGGTGTGATATCTAAAAGTACTCCACAATTTCATCCATTAATGCAACAATTAACATGAAGTCCACCTGCATAAAATTGAGAAAAGCTACATTTTTAAGAGCAAAAAATAAATTTGGCTATCTATACACCATAACACTGAAAGATTATCTCCCTTTGAATATATTAAGGTGGTGGAGTATAATGGCTTATAGGTATTAAAAGTACAGAAGGGTGGCATACCCTTGCCATAGATGGTTGCGTCTTTCTTCTTGGCTTGGATTTCCTCAAATCATCATCCTCATCATACAAATCCTACACACGATGAAAAGGAAAGGCATCTCCTGATCATTGTAGAATCAAACCAGGACATGATACAAAATCAGCCTTTTAAAAAATTTTTATTTAAACAGGAGCCTCTGCTTCGTGGAGAAGCTAAATATTACAGACTCAGAGTGTGAAAAGCCACACAATTTCTTGACATTACGAACAACTAGAAAGGCACTATGACTGTCAGATATGCCTCCACACACATTATTACTCATACATCGATCATTATACACACATGTACCAAGTTTGATTTAAATCCCTGAACCTATATTCAAAATCTTAAAATAATTCTGGCTGCCAGACCATGCAACCTAATAATTATTCGTGAACACGCCAGTATCCCCAAGGCTTGGGGAACATGTGGGTGAAGTTTCCCCTCGATCCGTCAACCCATTCTGGAGAAGTAGTTTTTAAAGGTTTGTTCTTAAAAAATCATAACTGCCAAACCATGTGACCTATAATGTCACAGCTAAATAACTTTTTGTTCCTCATGTTGGAGAGGCGATCATACCTGTAAAGTTCAGCCGTTTTGGATCTGTTCAAAAATCTTCTTCTCCAAAATGGCTGAAGGTCTTTATGTTCACAAATATATCTGTATGGCTGCCGAACCACATTGACCGATGACGTTATCAATTTTTTTCCCCATACAATTTCGGCCGAGATGACCCTCAAAATTTTCATACTGATCACATAAAGCATTTGACGTATGCAATTATGACGTCACAACGAAGCCACCTTATGACATTAAAAAAGTCTTGTTTCCCAGGGGGAGTACTTCACAGGTGCCAAGTTTCAATTTTTTTCCATGGGGCGGTTTCGGAGATAGAGGTCCGAAGTTTTAACTTTTTTTCCAACATGGCTGCCACACCACACGACCTATGATGTCATAATCATCATTAAAACATTCTACATGAGTAGTCACACCCATGGTTAAAATTTCACCTCAATCGGATAAGTGGTTGCAGAGAAAACAGATAAAACTAGAGGGGGAGCACTCGGTAGAGTGCAAAACCTCCGCCGCCAATACTGCGAGGTCACTCAAGTGAACCTGATAAGTGAACCTGATATCCTATTCATTCAATTTGACGTCAACAGTGCTCACAGAGTTATAGTTTGCAATTTCCCTTTTACTTTTAACTTTTACATACTCAATTCATTCGTCATAACTAGATTCCTTGAGACAGAAATTGATTTTACGTGGGTATATCCACCTGAAGTTCCAAAATCAGCCGCAATTATAATTTTGGCATGTTTTTTTTGTTGGAAATCACTTATAGCATGTAGAAATGCAAAAAAAAAAAAAAAAATCGAAATTTTGTTGAAAAAAATTTGCAAAATTTTTTTTTCTCTAACAATTTTTTTTTGGGGGGGGGGTTGGAAATTACTTAAAACATGTAGAAATGCAAAAAAAGAAATCGAAATTTTGTTGAAAAAAAAGTTGCAAAAATTTTTTTTCTCTAACAATTTTTTCTTGGGGGGGGGGGGGGTGGTTGGAAATCACTTATCACATGTAAAAATGCAAAAAAAAAAAATTCTAATATTTTTTCAAATTGGCCGCCATAGCGGCCATATTGGATTTTGGACCAGTCCAAATTCTAATGGCATGATCCTTGGACCATACCTAACCCCCCACCAAGTTTCGTCGAAATCCGTCGATGAGTTTTTCCGTAATACTGTTCACAAGCAAACAAACAGACAGGGGTGAAAACAGTAACCTCCATCCATCTTCGATGGCGGAGGTTAATTAGCATGGACGTATGTACATACAGACAAATGGACAACATGAAAACATAATGCCTCCTGCGACTTCGTCAGCAGAGGCATAAAAATAAAATTGAAATCATTAGTCAGATCTTTCAAAAAATGGATCTTCCATGAGTTCAGGTTTTAGTGATTGGAAAATATTGAAGGCACAATCAAAGATAAGAGTTAAAACATAACAGACACATTATGATTGTATATGGGATTTAACTCACAACGAACACAGAGGTCAAAGGCAAAGATGAATAGGTCAAAGGAAAAAACGAACACAGAGGTCAAAGGCAAAAAAAAGTTGAGGAGAGTGAAAACTGACCTGGGCATGATCATCGCTACCCTCCTGCTCTGAAGAAAAGCTTTCGTCTTCATCCTCAGAGAAGTTGTAAATGTCAGGTGAGCGCTCTGTGAAAGCAGCGATCAAATTGAGGTTAAAAAGGACAGAGAAAAAAGAAAGAAAGAAGAAACAGCCTCAAATTGAAATAGATCAAAACAGTTGATCGCTAAACAATGTTTTAGTGAAATTAAAATCAAGGATTAAAGAATTAAGTGCAGAGATGTGAAGTATGACCTTTGTCTTTGTTACCAAGTAATCAAGGAGTACCTGCCCCCTTTCTTTTCAGCATTTTAAATTTGATGTCTTCAGCACTTAAAAGCCTTTGAAATCGGGCATGCCTGAATGTTTTATTTTGTTGTTATCAATTCCCGTTTATGGAGTCACAAATAAAATTTGAAATGAAAATGGTGCAGTATTTAACTCTTCGTTTCGAAAGTTTATTGCTTTAAAATACTGAGATCCTAAAATCAAGATGCCCTGATTCGTTTCAATACAAATGATGAAGCCTTATGGAAAAGCTTCTCATGCTGATGTATCATATTCTCTTACAGAGCATCGTTTCTGTCGAAGCAGTTTCTTGGAAAGGGTCATGTTGGGCGGTTTGCCATTGCCTTCCCAACAAAAGTTAGGGAAGCAATTTGGAATTTGTTCAGGGTGTCAGTGATAGCATGCCTACTCTTCGTGAAGGACACCATGGCATCTTTAACGTTAATCAACGGATTCTGGCAGATGGGATACCCACAGTTTCATGTCAATGTGAGGGACGGCACACACATTGATTGTGAAACACTGGGATGACAGTTTATAGCTGGGTCGGGATTCAAACCCAGTTGACACAGCATCAAGGCGAGTGTGCATACATCAAGGCCATCTTGTAGGCCAATAGAAAAGCTTAACAATAATTCTATGTACTATTATTTTATTTTGCACAAGAGGGTGCAAGAAACTAGCTCGAAGGAAAAAAAACAAACAAGTCACTAATGCTACGCCTCCACGTAAATATGTTTTAAAGTGCTCACCACAGCATAACGGAAAGCTACGCTTACGATTATCAGCACTGCAGGGCTTCGTAACTTCACATCGCACTGCAGCATGGCCTCTAGACGTGTCAAGGTGAATGACATGGAGCCATATGCAGAATGAAGCAGTGTGCATAATGTTAGAGTACTGAAGAGAAGAGCGAGACTAGGCAAAAATATGGAGATGGTTCTGCAAACTGTGTAAGGGGATTGCAAGTGAATGGAGGTACACAAGCATTCATGGAGATGGTTTTAACTAAGACAGGGAAACAATAAGTATGCAGAAGGGTTTGTTGCAAGCTTGGCAGACTTAACTTTAGGTTCCTCTCAATTGTCATCCTTCCATGTCAAGGACATAACAGTGAGCCAAAATTAATATTTTACAAAGGTATGAATCATAACATCCCACAAGAGCAAGAGAGGGGTTTGAATGAAAGTTGGATATTACTAGGTTGAGCAAAAACACCAGTCTATTTGCAGAGCTTTACATGACAGCACTGAGTTAAAAGTTGTTGTTTCGTATGCAGCATGTGGCTGCTGGTTGCATAATTTCTGGAAATGCAGCTATGCCGCTGATGCAGTCCCCCTGTTACCAGTAAGCTGCTACTCATTTTGTCGACCTCGAAGGATGACAGGCTGAATCAACCCACCTGGTGTTATCTGAGGCACGACAAGGGCTTTAACTCAAGACCCTAAGATATCAAGGCAGCCACCTTAACCATAAAGCCAACACCAGACTTGCAGAGTTAAATGAGGCATGTTGATAAACATTGGGCATTTACTGCCATGGCGTAACTGGTTGTCAGTCAGCAGATCATTAGCCAAGCCAGGTGGAAATGCAACAGTTATGAACGTAACAAGAATGAATGACATGGGGTGGAGAATTCTTTCTGAGTTCAAGTTAGTGGTAAACGTGTTGTATAATTAGATTTCACGGATAATCAGTTGGTTATTATTATTATTATTTCAAATGCAGCCTGTGCCTGCTGGTTGCATCAATGCTGGGAGCACAGCTCTGATGCTGATGCAGTGCCCCCAGCAAGCTGGTACTCATTTTGCCGACCTTGGAAGGATGACAAGGCTGAGTCAACCCACCTGGTGTTATCTGAGGCACGACAGGGGCTTTAACTCAAGACCCTAAGATATCAAGACAGCCACCTTAACCATGAGGCCAACACCAGGCTTAATCATGTGGTAGCATAACCACATCCAAGTTGTCAAGAACCTTTTAGTTCAACTCCTTAAATAAAAAGACCAAAAAAATATTCGTCTGGTTCTTATTTGAATCAAGATAGTACACATTATACAGTGTGTTCGTCTGACACTATTTTGCTTGCAATTACTTGCAGGCATGAAAGAAAAGTCTCTTATTTCAGAGCAAATTCAAATGCTGGTTCTTAAAAGAAAGTGAACAAAGCTTATAAACTCAATGTGATTAATTTTTGATTGGGAAGGAAAGCATGATCAAAATAAACTGTTCTATACTTTCAGTTATTTGTGTAGAAAAGGCAAAGCATTGCTTCATCACCACAAATAGGAGAAGAATCATTAAACCAAACTGGAATCTATTCTTAACTTGAGCTTTCCCTAGATTAACGGCCATGAGTTCAAAATCAGTTTCCACGCATTCAGCCAGTTTCCCCAAAGTTTCCCGATCCCTAAAACGTCAAAACCCCTCCCTCAAGAATTAACCATCAGGGCATTCAACTATCATTCAGATTTTTTGTCCTGGAGGCCGGTGAAAGACAAAATATAGGCAACACAATGGATAGCCTGTGCTCTTCTGTATTGGAGAACTGCATGATACTTAAAAAAAAAAATGTTTCAGAAATGTTTCACACTGCTTGTAATTACAACTTGAAACAACAGCTACTGCAATTTAGAGGCTTACCAAAAGCATGGTTGACAACAGAAACTTAAAATGCACATCCAAGTCACAATCCCCACCCCCTTCTCCTTTGCAGTCTCAGACACTGTTCCCATTCACATTCCCAGACTCCATTTCCCCCATCCCATCGATCTCATTCCCAGATCCTGTCCCACGTTCTCCTCATTCCCAAGGGTATATCCCTCATTTCCAGTCCCTGACTCTTTCCCACCCCCACCGTCCTTCCTAGTCCCAGACTGACTACCCCTCTCATTCCCAGTCCCAGACCCCACTGCCCCCTCATCCCCAGACCTCATTGCCCCCTCCTTCCCAGTCCCAGACCCCAATTCCCCCTCATTCCCAGTCCCAGATCATCACCCACTCTCATTCCTAGTCCTAGTTCCAGAACCTGACCCCCCTCTACCTCAAACTCTGATCCTGGTACTCGTCCCTAGTCTCTCTCCAGTCAGCAGTCTCCAATCTCATAACCACAATTATTTTATCATTACCCATGGCCTTGTGCTTTCCACTGGGATGTGGGGTCTCTTCATGGTCTACCGGTTGGCTGCAAAGAGCCAAGATCACCACTTCGGCAACATTCACAGTTGGTTCTTTAAGGCTGCTGAGCAAGCCTAATGCTCGCCGGCCTTCTGTCGGACATTGTAGCACCTGGAAGGAAAGGGGGTGGGTGGAGCAAAGAGAGAACATTTGCTGAGGGTGGGGGGTTAGTCTGGAAAAGGTTGATATGCCTTTATCAAAAATACAACAAAGTGAAAAAAATGTTTTTTTAATAATTCATGATATATCAAGTTGTGATCTACTAACAATTTGGTAGTTACTTGTCTGTTCTAGTGATCAAGACAGACAAATACCAATTGGTGGTGGTGACTTGGATGGTCCTGGCAGCGGAAACATTTTCATTGTGGGACTACCAGTGGAAGAACAATGCTTGACAAGAAAGACCTCTGGACTGCAAAGCTCCTCAAACTTCCCCAGTCTTTAGACCATGGCCTCATTTCCTTGTTGCAAATTACCACCTCCTCCCCTCTCTTCGAACCCACACGAGAAACTTTGCCCTCTATTCCTTCTCTTTTTTGATGCCAGAGCATGGATTCACCGGCTCCCAGCTCCTTCCCCTCTTACCAGCCGGAGAAATATAGGAGAACACTGGGCCAATCTACAACCTTTTTTTTGTATACAGTCAAGGCCCCTGGAAGAGGTAGAACACAGAAAGGATCAGGAAGCAACATAGCAAAAGGAACAGTAGAAAGAGAAGGGGGAAATGCCACCAGCAGGGCTGACAGAGAAAATAAACAGAGATGGACAATAACGGATGCACGAGTGAAGATGAGGCGTTGGGGAGAAAGCAGGGGGTGAATGAGATGGTTACAGAAGGAAAATCTGTGAAGGTGGGATGGTTCAACAGGTGTAGAAAAGATCATGGTTTTGGATGGTGGATCATCTGAGATGGTGATGAACACCCATCTAGAAGATCTGGAGGAAAGAATGACATTGAAGAGAATGTGGAAGTTGGTTCAACAGTTGAGAAAAAAAGAGGAACGAATGAGTGGAGGTGAGCAATGAGCAGTGATTCTGCATTTTGGGAGTTTCACTAAAAGGGGGTTACTGGTTGACCGCGTGCGCCCTGCAGATACCTGGAGGGGGGGACAAAGCCCAGAAAGGAGGTGGAAGAAGACAGAGACCACTGACCTGTTTGCGATGACAAAGTGATAGGCCCATGGACTCAGCGAGAGATTCCAATGATCTTGAAGGTCTTGGTTTCCATGGCATTAAATTGAGCAAGGTAGGAGGTACAGACACCAGCCCAGAGACGATAGCAGAGCTCCAAGCTGCGGATGAAAGCATTGTAGGTAGATAGGATTTCAGGTGTGCCAAGGAATGACTTTGCACGACGGAGGATGCCCAGTCGGCAACTGGCTTGGGATGTAACATATTCATAACCAGAAGACACACCTTCATCCAATGCAACAGCTGCTATGATTATCTGCAATGTCACAACAACCTCATACTACGAATCACCTTACACAATCATGACCCACCCACTCCAATCTCCAACACCCCCATCCGTACATAACACATTGAACAACAAAACAACTCTCAAGAATCACCGCAATAAACTACAATTAAATATTATCTCAAAGAAAACACTCGAACTCGATCACTTCTGTCAAAAATACAACATACACAGAGACTTCTTGCAGGAAACCAAACTTACACCTCCCATATGAACACAATAATTTCACAACTATGCTGTCGTTAAAAAAACAGATGGAGCAGGCCTTCTCACTCTTATTCACAAGGACATCCCATTCACCAACACAACAACCCCATCCCAAAACGACCACTGAAATCAACTGCTCACAATCAAAGCAGTCCACAAAATCTACAACGACATCAACATTGACATTGACATTCCACAGAATTACACTCCAAACCTCAAATGCTTGAAAATACATCCAGCCTCACACTATGGGGGGGGGCGGGGGGGTGACTTCAATGCCCACTGCTGTACTTGGTTGCCATCTCAAGCTGAAAACCTAACGTTGACAGCAAATTCATACTCAACTCCAACAACTAACCATATTAAACCAGAGTTCGCAGAACACCTTACCCCACGGAGTCTTGAGAAAAAGAACATGGGACTTTATTGGGAACAGTTTTTGGAGGAAAAATAATCTTGAGGTTTGCCGCCCTGAGAACGTGAGCGGCAAATTTGATTGGTCGAGACGGTGTACAATTTTGCCCAAGTGCTGGTGCATGTCACGGTATTTGCGACATGAGTTTAAAAAAAATGAAATTGCTAATCGACCTAAAGTAAACCTGGGATAACAAAGTTGGATAACTCGGGCTACATGTTTTATAGTTTTGAATCAGACTTAGGACATGATTAGGTATGATAATTAGGCATTTAATTAGGAGAACTTTGATTTTGTGTTACAGAAGGGACAAATGTTTTTGTGCTCTATCTCCTGGATTTTTTGAGATAACTCAATGAAACTTGGTAACCGTAATGAGGACAGTAAGAGACACAATATCCTAAATATGAAATGATTTCAGATCCCTTTTATTCTCAAAAAAATGCGTCACAAACCTTAGTTGTCCCGTCCGTAACTTTTTAGTATCAAAAGTTACGATCATTTTTTCCATAGGAATGCAAAATGAATGACATTTTTTTCTTCCTCTGACCCAGGACCTTCAAAACTAGCCTATTTAATTGAAAAAAAATGAGACGGTCGTACATAAACAATGGTGTAGATTTGCGTTATGGATGGGACAAAAACGTTACGGACAGACACTGACTGTATGTAATTGAGCATGTATTGCATCAGGATATGTTTGTATCACGTTATTGCAAGCAGAACAGAGAGAGAATAATAAATATATGGTTGGTTTTATTTTCGTAAACATGAATTAGTTTGTTAAGTGTTTATGCAACGTGAGACTCTTCCAGATAGCCTCTATCGAGTCAGTAATGGCTCTGTGTGCCTCACTGATTGTGCTCAGTGTGCACAGTGTGCAACTGTGTGCCTCACTGATTAATTTGACAAACCATAGAACTTGGTCATCCAAGTAATTAATTAAAGCTAACAATTGGTGTTAATCAGCAAATAACTATGAGGTAGATGTCACTCAAATGATGCTCGGATAGAGTAATTAATTAAAGCTGACAAGGTGTTAATTGGACACTAACTATGAGGTAGATGTCACTCATCTGACACTCGGACTCAGGTGTGTGCATAAAACGAGCTCTTTCAGGTCGACAGGAATCATTCACTGTACTCCATGCCATCATGCCACCCAAAACATCTTCCGAGCGAGTCAAAGCATTCAGGAAACGTCTGAAAGAAGATCCCGTGGCCTCTGATGCAGGAAAGAAACACAATCGAGAACGTAAGAAGGCAGCAAGGCTGAGGCAAAAGGCAACCATAACAGAAGAAGAGAAAGAAGCCATTCACAAGAAAGAACGTGAGAGGAAGAGACTCCAACGCGATAAGAAGAACGACGCCATTCTCGCCGAAAAACGCGGAGGACCTAGTCCCTATTCCAATACCAAGACGCTCGGCAAGGCCATCTCACGTGCGAAGCGAGCCCTACCGTTGATTCCCAGATGGCAAATTCACGTCATTGGATCCATTATAGCTTCGTTGCCTGAAGGCAATCAAAGTATGTTGCAAGATGTCATTAGGAATCGTGTTCGATGGAGCATCATCCACAGCGACAGCAAAACTCGCAGCGCCAATATACCCCACCATAAAACAGCATAAAATATCAGAAGGAAATCATGGTCAGCTGAAGGGGTGACCATTTTCACGATTGTAGTGTTCTTCCGAGAGACTGGGTCGGAAGAGCTGAAACACCTCTCAGTTGAGATTGTGACGGACGAGATGGTCCACGGCAAGAAGTCCGTTTATGCCTTAAATTCCAAACTTATGGACCATTTGAAAACTGTGCTACCTTGGCCAGTGACTCATGTCCACTACTGGTGTGACTGAGCCGCCAGCCAATTCAAAAATCGCTATACCTTTGCCAATCTTGTTTTCCACAAGAAGGACTGACTGCACGGCAGATTGGGGGTACTTTTGCACCGCACACAGCAAAGAGCCGTTGACGGCATTGGCGGACACGTCAAACGATCAGTCTGGCGAGCAGTATTGCAGGAGAAAGTCACCGTGACTTCTCCCGTTGATTTCCACAATGCAGCAACATCCCTCAGCCAGCAAATCAGGGTGCTGTGGCTATCGTCGGAGGACATCGAGGCAGCAACACAACACCTCGATGCCCGCTTTGAGGACACCCCGGCTATGGCTGGGGTTCATCAATTCCACCACGTGGCACCGATTGATGACGAAAACGTCCATGTCTCAAGAAATTCGCCATTCACTGGTCCACAGAAAGTGTATGAGAGGAGAGTGGTGGTATCACCAGGTGTCTCAACTGACAAGCCAGTGATGCATACAGGCACGAAGCAAGAAAATATCAACAACTGTAAAGTCGGCGACTTTGTCCTCGTGAAGTTTGAGACAGGAAGATCAGTCAAAGTCTTTCTTGGACAATGCTTGGAAGTTTATGAGACCGAAGTGAACATTTCATTCCTCCGATCGAAGGACTCCGACTGTAAGGTCTTCACATTCCCTACCAAGAACGATATTTCGTGGATTGGGCTATGTGACCTCGTACGAATTCTGGACCCACCAGTAATGGACAACCGAAACAGATACATATTCCCTAGCACCATTCATGTTCAGGAATGATACTTTTTAAATGCCTCTGTGATTTCTACTTCACAATCAGTCTTTTACATTGTTAAAATATTTTTTCATTTTTGCTTTTTTTTTTTTCCTTTTCATTTTTTATGTGTATATATGAATACATTCTGTGAACTAGAGGGGGAGCACTCGGTAGAGTGCAAAACCTCCGCCGCCAATACTGCTAGGTCACTCAAGTGAACCTGATATCCTATTCATTCAATCTGACGTCAACAGTGCTCAGAGTTATAGTTTGCAACTTTCCCTTTTACTTTTAACTTTTACAAACTCAATTCATTCGTCATAACTAGATTCCTCGAGACAGAAATAGATTTTACGTGGGTATATCCACCTGAAGTTCCAAAATCAGCCGCAATTATAATTTTGGCATGTTTTTGTTGGAAATCACTTATAACATGTGGAAATGCAAAAAAAAAAAATCGAAATTTTGTTGAAAAAAAAGTTGCAATATTTGTTTTTTTTTTTCTTTTTTTCTCTAACATTTTTTTTTGGTTGGAAATCACTTAAAACATGTAGAAATGCAAAAAAAAAAAAATCAAATATTTTTTCAAAATGGCCACCTGCGCTATGAGGTGACGTTCTTGATGTTTGCCCCTCCACGGTATGGACTTTGGGTTTTGGACCAAGTCCAAAATCTAATGGCATGGTCCTTGGACCATACCTAATCCCCCCACCAAGTTTTGTTGAAATCCGCCGAGGAGTTTTTCCGTAATACTGTTCACAAACAAACAAACAGACAGGGGTGAAAACAGTAACCTCCGTCCATCTTCGATGACGGAGGTTAAATATATTGTTGTGCATTTCATTGCCGAGTTATTTTCTGCAATTATTCTGACTCTAGAAGACATTTTGATTGAATTTCCTGATGCGACAAAATAGTCCCATCCATAACGATTTCTGATGTCCCATCCGAAACGCAGTTCTAATTACACTATTGTTTGCCAAGTGACAATTTCCATTGACCGTCGATCAAGTAACCATAGAAAACTCTTAAGGTATCTGGAAAGACTGGTAAGTGCCAGATATCTCGCCTAACAGAAGAGAATTTTTGACCAAAGCTCCTCAAAAGTCATGTCGTAGCATGTCCCGTCCGAAACGCATCTTCTTTGGCTAATTAGCACATGATACTCTTGTTCAAATTGATTCAAATTTTGGCCATTTATACTGCCCACCATATCCTTCAAGGTAGTTCTATCAATTTGACTGGACATATCAGGGTCAAAAAATATAGGCATTTTAATTCTCTAAATGTCCCATCCATAACAAACCAAATAGTGTGAAATGCCCCCTTCTGCGAAACTGAAGAATCTTGGAAGTAACAAGGACAAATGTGTCCAAGAGCCACGTCCTAAAGGTTTTGTCTTCACCAGAAGAAGAAGAACAAGAAGAAGAAGAAGAAGAAGAATAAGAAGAACTAGAACGGGCACTCATAGAGCGCATACCTTCGCCGCCACTACTTTTTTTGTTCTTGGTATGAGTGTGGGGAACTGGCTTCATATGAATGGTCTTATGACAGAAACCACATAACTATAATGTCATGACCCCCCCCCCCGACTTTCGGGGGCTACGGACTAAACAACAATCAACTCACGTTGTTTGGGCGAGTCTTCACTCGCAAGCTCGGTGAATACAACGTTTCAACAAGAAAAGGTAATCTCGTTTGATGCTGGTTTCATGCAAATCGAATAAGAATTGACTGAGTTATGACGAAAACCGCATATTTTTCAAGGGCGTGACCCCCCCCGACATTTTACCCCAACCGGTGACATGTGTTATGACGTCATTGTGTCACAAGATTGGGCATTAAATTCTGAACATTTTGGTGCTGGGTTCATGTAAAGCGGACAAGAATTGACCGCGTTATGACAAAAACCGCATATTTTTGAAGGTCGTGACCCCCCTGACCGGTAACAAGAGTATGGGCGTCATTGTGTCATATTGCATATCACAAGATGAGGCGTTGAATTCTGAACATTTTGGCGTTAGTTGCATGCAAATTGAATAAAAATTGACCGTGTTATCGTAAAAAGCCGATTTTGACCTTTTCGTGACCTTGACCTTTGACCCGAACGATCCCAAAATCTAATCGAATGCTTCCTGGCTAATAACCAATCATCCCACCAAATTTCATGCCATTCGGTTTAATACTTTTTGAGTTATACGAATCACAAGATTACAAATAAATAAATAAATAAATAAATAAATACACACAAATGCAATACGCTCGGGCAAGGGTAATGAAATAATGCTCTGCATGAAAACCAGACATTATCGGAGTACAAGCATGCGAAACCATCACACCACCGTATTCTGTGCGGTAATGGTTAGAGCGTCCACTCTGAGTCAGGGAGATTGGTGGTTCAAACCCCCACCGAGTCATCCCAAAGACCTCAAAATTGGTATGTGCTGCTTCCTTGTTTGATGCTCAGCATTAAAAGGAGAGCACAGACAAACAACCATAGATTGGCAATTGGCTTTGATGGGCCTAATGGCTTCCTGCATCAAAGTTTCTTCTGAGGAACTCAAATTATTAAATATCATGTGACGTATATGCACTCTTGAACCACCGGACGGAATTAATTGAAAGCTGGTGGTTGTACTCGTGGGGGGGGGGGGGACGGTATTACAAATCAATAACATACAATATGAACATCATTAAAGTGGGGGAATTAACTTATCATTACTTATCAAAATTTTCACAAGTCCAGTCCAGCACGAAGCATGAATGGACACAGATGCAGACTCCATTTACACAAAACAAGCCAACTTTGTCGTGAAACACTACTCACACAAGCTACAGACACATAACTAAACGAATACCGAAATATGAAGTAAAATTAACTATAAGGACACTCTGACATCGCAAGACACGTCTCCGTCCACATTACATCAAAAAACATCCATGAACTCAGATTCAAAATATTAAATAATTCTGGCTGCCAGACCATGGGTCCGATCATGTTGAAATTTAAAACACGAGTACGCGCCCGTAGGGGCGGGCCCGTAGGTGTGTAAACGACGACTGGATTGGGGCAGTATTTCAATTATATTGGACCAACCATATCATAAATGGCCATAACTTGGGAAACACCTGGGAAACATACTCAGGTCCCCAGCGTCAATTGTGACGTCATATCAAACGAAGAAGAATTGTGACGCCCCCTATCTCCATTTATCTCATACCTGTACAGTTTCACCTCAATCTGTTCAGCAGTTTCAGAGAAGATTTTTGAAGGTTTTTATGTTAAAAACAATATGGCTCCCAAACCACGTGACAGACGATGTCATCAATTTTTTCCCCACATACAATTTAAACCGAGATGACTAAAAATTTTTCATAATGATCGGATAAAGCATGCAATTATGATGTCATAACGAAGCCACAAATGACATCATCAAAAAAATCACACTTATGTCCCATGGGGAGTATTTCACATGTGCCAAGTTTCAATTTTTTTCCATGGAGCGTTTTTGGAGATAGAGGTCCAAAGTTTTTCCATTTTTTCCAACATGGCTGGCACACCACATCACCTATGACATCATAATTATCATTAAAATATTCTGCATGAGTAGTCGCAGCTATGGTGAAACTTTTGTGTGAATCGGATAAGCGGTTGCAGAGAAAAGAGAAAATTTGCATGGACATATGGACAACACGAAAACATAATGCCACCAGAGACTTAGTCAGCAGAGGCATACAAAGTGATGTAGTTCCTCCTTTTTCTACAGACAAGTATCGGACACCATGAGGAAACTTTAAAATTCATCAGCAACACATCCAGACCACATATCCAAACAAACACTGAAACCATCTTGGCATAGAAATCACTTAAGAGTAAACAAACATTTTTAAGCACTCATGGTTTCACAGCATTATCCCAAGCAGAGGGAAACAGGCCATACGTATTCTTCATTCACATCATTACATTTCGATAAAAATTCCAAAAAAAAAACTTTCTTCTTCCCACCTCAAATCATTACTTTGCTGTATGGCTAAAGTGCTCGAGTACCTCATTATCTCACCCTTGTATCAATCCCCATATCCTTCTGGTCCCACCATAAACATGGGTTCAGACCTCTCTATGACACACCTACATAAAACACACCACTTTAAAGGAGCTCATTCGAGATTAATTAAATCACCCCAAACCTCCTTCGTGCACCCGACTCACCATCGATGTTCACAAAGCATTTGATACTGTAACCAGATACATAATCATGTTTAAGATTCTTACAACAAACAAGGACAAAAAAAAAAAACTTTGGATCTCAAACATTCTCTCTGGCAGATGAGCATGTGTTCCACTCAACACCTAATTCCTCAGAAAAAAACCCTTGCAAATGGTGTCACGCAGGGAACCATTCTTTCCGGAGAACTTTTTATCCTTTTCCTCCAAAACATTCCAGAGCCCCCACTCCATGTGCAATCGTCACCGATGTGGCCGACCTTTCCATAGCAGCACAAAACCACGCTACAAATGTCAGCACTCGCTGACTTCAACAAGACATAACAAATTCAACACTGGCTCATACGCAACAGAATCACCGTCTCACCAACCAAATGAACAATCACTCGTCTCACGCTGGACAAGATTGAATCCCAAAGATCACAATGTATAACTAACAACTTCCCCTGAACAAGAATCCAAAAATACTTGGAATCACTTTTGACCCTCAGATAACTCACTAAACACACTCAGCAAACCATACCCAAAGTCTATCAAAACTCAACGCACTAAATTTGATCAAGAAAATGAATCCCTAACTATAATTTATAAACAGTTTGTACTAACAACTTTCAACTACACCAGCCCAACCTGGGCTCTAACCATATCCAAAACAAATGCGCGAAAACTTCAGCAAGGCAAAACTAAGCACTTAGAACCATCGTGCGCTGCACTCAATTCACCGACATAGATCACTTTCATGTAAAAACAAAAACAATTCCCTCCAACACCACTGACATCTGCTAAGAGCTGAGCACACACTTCATTGACACCAACCAGATACCAAAACACCCACGTCACCACTTGTTCAATTGCCCACCTCCTCACAGACACAAAAACATCTTCTCAACTGTGCTTCCTCCACCCATATATATCTCTATATCTATATCAGACAGACAGACAATGTACCATCCCATAAGCTCCCCAGAACTATGTTCCAGGTGAAATAATAATAATAATAATAATAATAATAATAATAATAATAATAATAATAATAATAATAAAAAGTGTCAGGGACCCATGGAAATTCCACAGAATGCAAAATGCAACTTCAAGCACTAAACTCCCCCCACACTCCTCTCACAAACCCCAAGTCCTCAATGTCTACCTCCCAAAACCAAGTCCTCACCGACTCCCTTTCAAACCTAAGGCGTCAATCCTCTCCCCACTCCAAGTTTTCAAACAACCTGTCAGTCACCTGTCTTGCAATATACATCACCAACTAATAATACATCCATCTTGATGATACATACATTTTGTATGTACATCACCAACAAAGGATGTGGATGCCTGGGGTGTCTTGGACTTCACATTGCAGTGAGCACCAATGTGGCAGCCGTAATATTGAAATCTGTCTTCAAACCACCTCACCACCCAAAGTCTTCAACCACACATAACACCCTCCTCCCCCTTTATTCCTGTCATTCAAAGCAAATGGGCAAATTGTTACATCGTCATTACATATCTATTTATTACCTCATTGAAATAGTGGAATATTTAGCTCTTCATGCCATTTAACTCCATTCAAAGAAAGCGCAATCTAAACAGGAAGTGGATGTCCGACAGGTCATGGTTTATTACTGTCGGTCGTTTGTCTTTCTGTGTTATGTTTACCTTTGCCATCGAAGGTGGAAGGAGGTATGTTTTCACCCCTGTCTCTCTGTTTGTTTGTCTGTTTGTGTGCAGGATCTCAAAAATGTTGTGGACAGATTCAGCTGAAATATTGTAGGCATTTTGAGTGTGATAAGGATAAACTGATTAGATTATGGTGAAGATCCGGATCTGGCTTCTGGAATCTGCGAAGTGATTCTTCACCATTGAGAGATCGGGCCGAAAACTTCTTCTTCCTCTTTCGGCTTGCTCCCGTTAGGGGTCGCCACAGCGGACCAACCATCTCCATTTCGATCTATCCTCCACATCTTCCATTGACACTCCAACCACCCGCATATCCGCCCTCACCGCATTCATGAACCTCTTCTTTGGCCTTCCTCTTCTCCTCCTGCCTAGAGGCTCCATCTTCAACATCCTTCTCCCGATATACTCCGTTTCCCTCCTGTGCACATGTCCAAACCATCTCAATCTCGCCTCTCTCACTTTGTCTCCAAGCTGTCCTACCTGCACTGTCCCTCTAATATACTCATTTCTTATCCTATCCATCCTCGTCACTCCCAACGAGAATCGCAGCATCTTTAACTCTGCCACCTCCAGCTCCGCTTCCTGTCTTTTTGTCAGTGCCACCGTCTCCAAACCATACAACATAGCTGGTCTCACTACCGTCTTATATACTTTCCCCTTCAGTCTTGCAGCTACCCTTCTGTCACAAATCACTCCTGCAACTCTTCTCCACCCACTCCATCCTGCCTGTACTCTCTTTTTCACTTCTCTCCCACACTCTCCGTTACTTTGGACAGTTGATCCCAAGTATTTAAACCAATCCACCTTCCCCACCTCAACTCCTTGCAACCGCACCATACCACCACCCTCCCTCTCATTTACGCACATGTACTCCGTCTTACTCCTACTGACTAACATTCCCCTTCTCTCCAGTGCGTACCTCCACCTCTCAAGGCTCGATTCAGCCTGCTCCCTACTCTCCCTACAGATCATGATGTCATCCACGAACATCATAGTCCACGGAGACTCCAGTCTGATCTCGTCCGTCAACCTGTCCATCACTATTGCAAACAGGAAAGGGCTCAGAGTCGATCCTTGGTGCAATCCCACTTTAACCTTAAACCGGTCCGTCATTCCTACCGCACACCTCACCGCTGTCACACTGTCCTCATACATATCCTGCACGATCCTCACATACTTCTCCACCACTCCCGACTTCCTCATACAATGCCACAACTCCTCTCTTGGCACCCTATCGTAAGCTTTCTCTAAATCCACAAACACACAATGTAACTCTTTCTGGCCTTCCCTATACTTCTCCATCAACATTCTCAAAGCAAACATCGCATCAGTGGTGCTCTTTCCTGGCATAAACCCATATTGCTGCTCACAGATCATCACCTCTCCTCTCAACCTCGCTTCCACTACTCTTTCCCACAACTTCATGGTGTGGCTTAACAACTTTATCCCTCTGTAATTTCCACAGCTCTGCACATCACCCTTATTCTTGAAAATCGGAACCAGTACACTTAATCTCCACTCCTCCTGCATCCTCTCACTTTCCAAGACTTTATTAAACAATCTGGTTAACAACCCCACTGCCATCTCTCCGAAGCACTTCCATGCCTCCACTGGTATACCATCTGGGCCAACCGCCTTTCCACTTTTCATCTTCTTCATAGCAGTCCTCACTTCATCCTTACTGATCCACCCCACTTCCAGATTCACTATCTCCACCTCTTCCAACCTTCTCTCTCTCTAATTTTCTTCATTCATCAGCTCCTCAAAGTACTCCATCCACCTTCTCAACACACTCTCCTCGCTCGTCAGCACATTCCCATTTGCGTCCTTTATCACCCTAACCTGCAGCACATCCTTCCCAGCTCGGTCCCTCTGCCTTGCCAATCAGTATAAATCCTTTTCCCCTTCTTTTGAATCCAACTTCTCATACAGCTCGTCATATGCCTTTTCCTTGGCCTTTGCCACCTCTCTTTTTGCTTTTCGACGCCACTCCTTGTACTCCTGCCTACTTTCTTCATCTCTCTGACTCTCCCACTTCTTTTTTGCCAACCCCTTCTTCCTTATACTTTCCTGTACTTCCTCATTCCACCACCAAGTCTCCTTATCTTCATTCCTCTGTCCAGATGTCACACCAAGTACCTTCCTAGTTATCTCCCTCAACTTCTGCTGTCGTTGCCCAATCATCCCACCCATCTTTACCACCATCCAACGCCTGTCTCACCTCCTCCCTAAATTTCACGCAACAGTCTTCCTCCTTCAGCTTCCACCATCTGGTCCTTGGTTCAGCCCTCACTCTCTTCCTCAACCTCACCTCTAAAGTCATCCTACAGACCACCAATCGATGCTGTCGAGCTACACTCTCTCCTGACACAACCTTACAGTCACTAATCTCTTTCAGGTTGCATCTCCTACTTAAGATGTAATCCACCTGTGTGCACTTTCCTCCACTCTTGTATGTCACCCTGTGTTCCTCCTTCTTCTTGAAATACGTATTTACCACTGCCATTTCCATTCTTTTTGCAAACTCTACCACCATTTACCCTTCCACATTTCTCTTGTTGAGACTGTACCTCCCCATCACCTCCTCATCCTCTTTATTCCCTTCCCCAACATGTCCATTGAAATCTGCTCCAATCACCACTCTTTCATCCTTGGATACACTCTCCACCACTTCATCTAACTCACTCCAGAAATCTTCTTTATATTCCATCTCACACCCCATATGTGGGGCATATGCACTGATGACATTCATCATCACCCCTTCAATTTCCAACTTCACACGCATCACTCGGTCAGACACCCTCCTCACCTCCAATACCCTCTTGACATAATCTTCCTTCAGGATTACCCCAACACCATTTCTCCTCCCATCCACACCATGGAAGAACAGTTTGAAACCACCTCCAATGCTCCTCGCCTTACTCCCCATCCACTTGGTCTCTTGTACACACAGTATGTCCACCTTTCTTCTCTCCATCATATCAGCCAACTCTCGCCCTTTGCCAGTCATCGTCCCAACATTCAGAGTTCCAACTCTCACCTCCACACTTCTACCCTTCCCCCTCTCCCACTGCCTCCGGACTCGCCTTCCCCGTCTCCTTCTCCTCCTTCGCCCAGCAGTAGCACAATTTCCACTGGTACCCTGCTGACCACCGGTACCGGTCGTTGGTAACCCGGGCCTCGACCGATCCGTATGGAAATTCGTTTTGTTGTCCGCATAATGATTTGGCATAGGTTTTTACGCCGGATGCCCTTCCTGACGCAACCCTGGTCGCCTCTTACGACATACAGGGATATGGTACACCTATTCTAACCGGGGCATACACCAGGCCCAGTACAACTGGTGCTCATTTCACCGACCTCGGAAGGATGGCAGGCTGAGTCAACCCCCTGGTGTTTTCGACTTGGTATATATATATACATATATATATATATATATGTATATATATATATATATATATATATATATATATATATATATATATATATATATATATATATATATATATATATATATATATATATATGTATGTATGTATGTATGTATGTATGTATGTATGTATGTATGTATATATACATATATACACATATACACATATATATATATATATATATATATATATATATATATATATATATATACATATATATTAATTCAGTGTCCCAACGGGGCTTGAACTCAGGACCTCTTGGGTCCCAAGCCACTGCCCTAACCACTGCCCCAACACCAGGCTCTGAGATCGGGCCGAAAACATGTTTCAAAAATGTATTGGGCCCAATATGTTCCACTGGATCAGGCATTGCGTGGCGGTTGTATGTGCTCTACCGAGTGCTATTCTGGATTAATGTGTTCATGAGTCGCCAAATGTGGTAATAAATGATCGTAAATTAATCATATTCTTCATGAAGCATCTTAAATACGCAAAGTTAGAATTCAGGGGAGCTGTCCAACCAATCAGTGGGAAGGATTGCGATGTACGCGCGCGCGCACGCGCACGCACACGCGCACGCACACGCACACGCACACGCACACGCACACGCACGCGCACACACACACACACATACACGACGACCCGTGAATCCGTTGGGTTCCCGTTGTGACAGTGGTTGATGAAAAAAATCATTTCAAGAAAAAAAAAAAAAGATAGCTCCAGCGAACTATACCGCTGAGGTTATTTGCATTGATCAATACTCCCGAAGAGGACTTGACTCAATCGGGAATTGATTTTTTAATAATTTTTTTTGTTGCCCGATTTGAACGAAACTTGATACTGCACGCAGCAGGTGAATGGTGGGTAAGGTGGCCCCTAAAGTTCTTGGGCTATTGTGCACCATTTTGGCTGTATTTTGGGAGCATACATACATATATATTGTTACAGCTGTGGAAATTCGCAATACACCATAAAGGGTCCTCAGGTGAGATATATCGATAAGTTCATATGTAGTTAGCCCACACCCGTTGTTTAGGGGGAATATGTGTGATTCATCCGGGCTGCGACGCTTTGAGTTAGCTATTTTTCTTTCTCTATCGTTATTTTGGATCCAACAACCTCAAACCAACTAACGACAACGGCAAAAAAGAAACCTGCGCTAGTGCGCGGGTTTGCGCACCCCTCTGCGGTGCCAAGGCTGGCACGAGAAGGGGGGCAGGGCAGCTCCCTCCCCATTGGTGGAGGCCCGACGTGAGGCGGTCGGAGTGGGGGCAAGCCTCTCTTCGAGAGCCTTCTGGAAACGCCTCGAAGGGAGGTGGAGCCGCGAACGGGGCAGAGCCCCGCGCAGCGAAGGGCGGTGCCCCACCTTACAAAAGGCAAACGGACGCAAGGCTCACCCCTCTCTCTGATCGTGGCTCATGTTGGCTGTAGCTCTCTCCGAAAAAGGCACCAGCTCTCTCTCCAAAAAAGGCTCGGTCTCTCTCCTTGGGTCTCGCTCTCCAAAGCGCTCCCTTCCTCCTCTCTCGCTCCCGCGCTCGTGGCCCGGCACGCCTGTTGGTGGAGACGCGGACGGGAGGCGCCGCAGTGCGGCCTGTGGTGGACCTGCGCGTCCGAACGAGGGGTGGCGGAGAGGGTTCGCCAGCCGTGTGGGAGGCCGGAACCAGGCGCAACCGCGCTGACGGTAGTAGGAGAGGAGGACTCGACGGTCCATGAGGGAAGTCAATACTTTTTTTTTCTTTTTGGGCTTTTGTATGTGTGTTTGTGGTGCCAGTCTTGCAAAGTAAAGCCTGTATAAATGACTGTGCTGTAAATAATTGCCTTTTATTCGGTTGGAGCTCTGCGTTGCTTCTATTGTTTTAACTGTTATATGTGCATTTTTGTATGGCTGTGAATATGTGCTTGCCGTGTGTGTGTGAGTGTGAGTGTGAGTGTGAGTGTGAGTGTGAGTGTGAGTGTGAGTGTGAGTGTGAGTGTGAGTGTGAGTGTGAGTGTGAGTGTGAGTGTGTTGTGTGTTTGTGTGATTGTGTGTGTGTGTGTGTGTGTGTGTGTGTGTGTGTGTGTGTGTGTGTGTGTGTGTGTGTGTGTGTGTGTGTGTGTGTGTGTGTGTGTGTGTGTGTGTGTGTGTGTGTGTGAGTGTGTGTGTGTGTGTGTGTGTGTGTGTGTGTGTGTGTGTGTGTGTGTGTGTGTGTGTGTGTGTGTGTGTGTGTGTGTGTGTGTGTGTGTGTGTGTGTGTGTGTGTGTGTGTGTGTGTGTGTGTGTGTGTGTGTGTGTGTGTGTGTGTGTGTGTGAAATAAAAGTGTGCTTGTCCAATTGATCCCCCATTTCGCTTCGTCCTTTCCTTTGTTGAATCTCCATCTTGCATCACATAAGGGATTGATAGCGGGTTTAAAACACCCGGTAACTCATCTGAACCGTCAAGGTCGACGATAACTCCGCTCGGTTATCCCTGTAGCACTGAACGAGCCGCTTAAGCGGTTCGTGTCCGGAGTCGACCTGTGGCGTGGTACAACCCATCGGTAGGTTACCCGTGCGAGTACTTAGGTATATCGACATTCGGCGATTCACCCTATTTCGTGCGGGTAGAATGCGGACTGGGTTGTGGTGAGGTTAAACCCACACCCGTGACTAGCTCCTTGGCGATAGTTCCAAGAGGGTCACGACTGAATTGTCCGTTCCGGTGGGTGACGCGTCGCGATTCGAGTTTCGTGGCCGATCGCACGCCGGGCGGGCGAAATTCGTAACATTGGTGTACAGAAGTGTGGGATTCAAATCCACCTTGGTCTCCAAATAAATTTACGGGGATCGGATCAGGGATGTGCGAAGCAACCCCCCCCCCCCGTTCCCCCAAATTATGAGCGAGCCAAATTTAATCCCTTAGGAGAGATAAGATCTCTCCTGAGGAGAGACCCGAGCGGGTGCTGGGGGTAGAAATGTAGGATCCATGGCCCAGGGTGGTTCTTTTTGACTCCACCGCTAATTACAATCCGTGGGGGAGCTCACCCTCATTTACCGAGCACGAACTTTGCCGGCAAACGGAGTCGCAAGATGGCGGCGCGGCCGCACTTCAGCGCGGCACGAGGCGTGAGCGGGCCGCTATTAATGGTGCAACAAACGGCACGACACGAGGCGAGTGCTTTCAGACACTGCTTCAAACCACGTGGTCAAGGCAGGCGAGGCAGGCAGACATTGGTGGGCTTCGGACACAATTGGAGGAGAAATGGCAAACAAAGCTGGCAGAAATAAAAAAAATGCACGCGATTTGATGGACGATATGGATGCGCACAAGAAGGCATTCAAGAGCGATATGTGAGGCCTGCAGGAGGGCATAAGGGCAATTGCGTGCAACGAAACAAGGATAAGGGAGACACAAATAAAAATGGAGACTAGGGGAGTAACAGGGACAACAAAGGAAGTAGAAGTATTGCCAGAGACACGGGAGATAGACCGAGTCAAGAATGAATTAAATAAAACGAAGGAGGAAACATAGACGAGGATCCAGGAAGAAACTAATAGACGCAAAGAGACAACAGAAATAAAATGTATTGAGACGCGGGAGATAGAAAAAATAGAGGAAAGACTGCACGATAAAGACGGGGTTAAAAACGAGCACACGCACACGGAGGTAGTGGAGGACCATGAGGGTGAGCTGGCGGACTGTTTAGTGACCCGGTGCGAGCAGCTGGATAGCCTCCTTCGGGAACGGAGGGAGACATTATTCTCCCTTGAAGCTGATTGCGACGAGGTGGGTTCGGTCGTGTCAAGCGAGTTCGAGGGGGCGAGTGCTGTGGACAGGTGCACGTGCAGCTTGGGGGGTACAGAGACTCCGAGACCCCGAGTGGTGACCCGATTCCCCAGTGTGATTGTCCCGGTGTGTGTGGTGCAAGGTGTGAGTGCGCCCCCCCGTGTGTGAGTGGTGTGGTTGCGAGTGAGTCGAAGTGTGTGCCTCCCAGCACACAGTGTGTGAAAGGAACCACGGGTGCAGGTGAACGGCCGTGTGTGAATGGAACCACGTGTGCAAGGGAAATGGCATGCGTGAGTGAACGGCCGAGTGCAAGAAAAACCGTGTGTGTGAGAGAGCGGTATGTAAGGGAGATGACGGCCGGCATGCGGGAACATGTAACCGCATGTCCCGGTGTGAATGCCATCTCGAGGTGTGTAAGCCTCGTGGCACGAGGGAGTTTGTCTGCGAGAGGGCGACGAAGACGGCGACAGGTGAAGGACAAGGGCCGAGTAGCGGCTGTAGCTATTTCGGGGACCGCGCCGGGTTTACACTGCAGCGAGCGCGTGGTTCGGGCCGTGCAGCGCACGAGGCCGCCACGTGTGCGGTTGCGGGAGTGAAACCCGGTCCGGAAACGCCAGCGGTGGATGTTGCCGATCCCGCGGACGGAAAAAAGTTCGGCTGGATGACGGATTTGGACCGGATGGGTTCTCCAGGCGAGCGTGTGTGTGAAGCTCCGACGAGCAAGAGCACATGTGTTCGTGTGGGGAACCCCTCGAAACGCGAGGCTTGTTTTGAATGTGCAGGATGCCGTCATGGCTGCACGTGTGGTTTGAATCCGGCAGGAGGGGTATCCCTGCCGGATGGTACCGTCCAAGAGGGACGAGGTATGCGAACAGCTGCCATGACGTCACGGGCAGAGAGAGCAGGTTGCGAGTTGCCGTGCTGGTGCTGCGCGAGGGAAAAAAAAAGTTGAGCGAAGCAGGCCTCGCTTTCGGGTGAACAGGATTCCCGGGCAAGGGGTGGAAGACCCCCTGGCCTGGGCACAGGATGATCACTAGCAAGGGGAAAGGGTTAGCTTAGCGAGACCGGCTTCATGGGGCAGGGGTAAGTCCTCATGGGGCCCAGTGGAATGGATTAATTAGAGGGATTTTAGGTGAGATCGAGGATGGAAAAATGGGATATTTGAGGACAGTGACAGACTGTGAGTGTGTAGAGGGGATGTAACTTAGCTGTGTAGGTTAAAAGAAATGTGCTGTAGTGTAAGGGATGAAGAGGGAACACGAGGCAGTTGAGGGGATTTAGTGAGAAGGATGGCAGAGATCGGCGATGAGTGAGTTGAGAAGTGTGGAAAGGAAACTGTACATGTGGAGTGAGTGAGGCCAGCGAGCCTGTGTGTATGGAGCGAATGGGGAATGCATGGTGCGATGAGTGATTGGGGGGAGGAGTGATTCCCACCCAAGGGACCCCAGGGTCAGTGTAGAGTGAGTTAGCTGGGTTAGACAAATTGGAAAATGGAGGTCGTTTTGTTATTGGTGGGGAAGTAGGCTCGAAACCTGTTTTGGAGGGGTGCAGGAGCCCTGTTGGCGGGCTGGGAGCGTGGCTACGAACGGTGAATATCGCTGAGTGGGTACCCCTGGCACCGGGATTGTAGGCCGTGGTAGGCCAAGGGCCCATGGGGGGCCGGGATAGCGTAGTGAGCACGGGTGCGCCCGCATGATGCAGGGGCCCGGGGCGCCATTGGCCGCGTGGGCAGTGTCGTGGGCATGGGTGACCCTCGGAAAGGGGCCCGGGAAGCCAGCCTGCCACGTGAGCATTTCAGGGGAGTCGCCATGGAGGGCACTCCCCGGTGTTTCGGGAGCTGGTAGGCTCGGAGGCAGTGTAGTGCCCGGGGGTGCCATCATTGGAGAATCGGCAGAGGGTAGTTCCTGTCATGGGAGCCACGCGTTCCAGCCGTGAGACCGTTTGAGGGCACGGGAAGAAAATTGGAGGGCATGGCCTGGAATTTGCGAGGACATCAACACAGGCGACGGGAATCTTGGTTGTTAGAACCGATAGTTTAAGCGAGAGGCTCTTGTTGAAAGCCCTGGGGTAGTTTAAGAGTTAATGGTTAGGGTAGATAGGAAGTGTACCCCTCCGCACCATCTAATCCATCCCTTCGCTCTCGTTGTGGGCCACTGGACCCACTTTGGGTAAAGATCGCTGAACTCTAAGGAGGCCATCCTGAGGCTTGAGTTGGGTCTCGACAAAGGACGCTAGAGGTCCTCCCTTATTCCCCTCCAGGAAGCTCTCCCTTATTCCCCTCCAGGAAGGGAACGATGGGGTTGGGAGTAGGCTCGGCGACAGGATAGGTTAGCCGAATAAGGACGATAAAGGGGGTTAGGAGACGAATTCATAGTGGGGGGGAGTAAAAAAATACAAAAAAATAAGTTGGGGCTAAATTGGGTTTTACAAATTAAGGGAGTGGGTATGGACCGAGACAGGCAAAGGCGATAGGTTGGGAGGGAGACAGTAGGTAGGTCCGAGCTCGCCTTCCGAGTGGCCAGCACCACCGCACTCCCTCCACCAACCTCCACTGAAAGGCAAAGGCTGGCCAACTTCATCGGATGGTGGTGTTACTTCAAGGCCTGTGCCTGCCCACTTCATCGGCTGGCTGTTTACTGCAAGGCCTGTGCCGGTCAGCTTCACTGCTGGCTGCGTTTGCTACGAGGCCTGTGCCGGCCAACTTCACCTGCTGGCTGTGTTTGCTACAGCGGC
>NC_140969.1:58803890-58816390 GCF_056783735.1 Eptatretus burgeri
AAAACTGCACGTGCACTGAGGGCGGACAAGGAGGCCTATGTGCGAGGAATCTGTGAGGGGTAGAGCATCACCTGTGGACAGGTGAATCTCGTCCCGCTTACAGGAGAATTCGCGCATTGCGTTCATCCAAGCCCATCCCTCGGAGCACTGCAGTTAGAGCAGAGAGTGGTAGGCTCTTGACAGAGGAGTCTGAAGTGAAGGCCCGGTGAGCCGGTTACTTTGAGCGGTTGTACCGGGCTGATCCCCTAGCTGTCGAGTTGGACGTCAAGGGTGTTACAATCCCTGTTGCTGACCCGCGAATCAACTGTGGTCCACCTTTGCTTGTGGAAACACAGACTGCGGTGAACCGGTTGAAACGGGGCAAAGCTCCAGGGATCTGTGGCATCCATGCTGAACTTCTCAAGGCTGGTGGAAATGCTGCACTCGTGTCATTGTATGCAGTTTTGTGCTCTGCCTGGAACACAGGCATCATCCCAACTGATTGAAGAGGGGCCTTGTTGTTCCTCTCTGGAAAGGGAAGGGTGATCGCCAAGACTGCAACAACTACCGAGGGGTGACACTGCTCTCAGTGCCGGGCAAGGTCTTTGCTCGGATAATTCTTGATAGGGTTCGCCACCATCTGCATGAGCACCAGCGTCCAGAGCAGTCAGGCTTTACACCAAAGAGGTCAACGATTGACCGTATCCTTGCTCTTCGTGTCCTCACCGAACGCAAACGAGAGTTTTGGCAGGGGTTGCTTGCAGCCTATGTTGATCTCTGAAAAGCGTTCGATTCAGTCAATCGGGATGTCCTCTGGAGGATTCTTGGTCTTCGTGGAGTGCCACCAAAACTGATCGATCTGATGTCTGAACTCTACTCTGGTACTGAGAGTGCTGTGAAGTGTGGTGGTACCATCTCTGACTTATTTCAAGTTGTTACTGGAGTTCGTCAGGGATGTGTACTGGCCCCCACACTTTTCAGCACTTGTATGGACTGGATTTTTGGAAGGATGTCAGAGAGATCAAGCTGCGGTGCATCGTTTGTAAATGTCAAGATCTCGGACCTTGATTTTGCAGATGATGCAGTCATCTTTGCGGAGATTTTAGATATCCTTTTGGGGGCCCTCGAGGTGCTGAATGAGGAGTCGTAGCTGCTGGGATTACGGGTTTCTTGGGTCAAAACTAAGATCCAGGCTTTCGGTGACATCTTGGATGCTGCTGTCCTGTCTGTGTCTGTTTGTGGTGAGGATGTTGAGGTCGTGGAGAGATTCACTTACCTTGGCAGTGATATTCTTGTCTCTGCTGGCTGTGAGTCAGAGGTCAATAGACGTCTGGGTCGGGCCTGGGGAGTCATGGATTCACTGGATCATGGGGTCTGGCGCTGCCGGTACCTGTGCGGGAGGACGAAAGTCCGAGTCTTCAGGTCCTTGGTACTTCCAGTCTTGCTCTATGGATGAGAGACTTGGACTCTGACCAAGGATCTGAGACGGAGACTTAATTCCTTTGGTACCAGGTCGCTTCGGAGAATCCTTGGCTATCGCTGGTCGGATTTTGTGTCCAACGAGCGGTTGCTGAGAGAGACTCGGATGAGATTTGTTACCTGCATAGTCCGTGAGCGTCAGTTGCGGCTGTATGGACATGTGGCTCGTTTTCCTGACACTGATCCTGCTCACCAGACTCTCTCAGCGGGGGAGTCTCGTGAGTGGAGGAGGCCAGTGGGCCGACCACGTGCCTCGTGGTTGCAGCAGGTTGACCATCATCTCAAGGAGATGGGGATGGGCCTGGCATCTGCCTGGGGGATGGCCAGACGGATGCCCCTGGAGTACCGGCGGAAAGTGGACGCAGCGACGCGCTGTTCTGGCACATGCTCCCATTCCTGACCTGACCTGACCAGACCTGGTGTTGGCGCAGTGGTTAGGGCAGGACGTTTTGGAGACAAAGTGAGAGAGGCGAGATTGAGATGGTTTGGACATGTGCACAGGAGGGAAGCGGAGTATATCGGGAGAAGGATGCTGAAGATGGAGCCGCCAGGCAGGAGGAGAAGAGGAAGGCCAAAGAAGAGGTTCATGGATGCGGTGAGGGCGGACATGCGGGTGGTTGGAGTCTCAATGGAAGATGTGAAGGATAGAGCGAAATGGAGACGGTTGATCCGCTGTGGCGACCCCTAACGGGAGCAAGCCGAAAGAGGAAGAAGAAGAAGAAGTTCTAATCGTTTTTTGTATGAAATGAATTAAGACATCGCTTACAAGGATATATTTTGTTTGCTGTTCTGAATACCTGAGAAGAGATTAAGCTTGATAAATTATTGATGTATGTGTCATGTGAATTCTTTCCAACACTAAAATATAAAAGATCAATATGTGTTTCTTCATTTTTATAGTTGTTTGAAATTAATATTTGAACTTTGTTTGTATCCGTTAATCCATATACATTAATCGAAATATTATTCTTTTTCTCAAATTTAGGAATATCTGTCAGTGGCATTGGGAATTTAAAATCTTTAATGTCTAAGGTATTCTCATATTTTATATATTGTTTTACTCTTTCTGAATTACAATTTGGTGAATGTAAGGGAGCAAGAACAGACCAGAGAAAACATTTATTATCATTGTTCTTAATATTAACAACTTTAGTTGTTTTAACAACTTTAGTACCTTCTTTAGTTTTATTTCTTTTGGTAATTCAATATAAGAAGAAGCTTTAAGAGGGTTTGATTTTAGAATATGTATATCTAAAAAGATTATTTTTTTAAACATTAAATCCACTTCCTACCACTGTATTATCAACATCCTCCTCTTGTCTTGATGGTTCTTCATAAACCCCACTATTCAAAAAATCTTGAAATGATGTTATAAAATGAAGATCTGTTCTCATATAAGGAGTTTGTTCTTCATCTTGTCTTTTCATATTCATTTTCACTCCCATAAATTTTTTTTAAAGTTTTCATTTCTTTTAATGTCTTTTTAATAACAATTTCAACATCAGGTTTCACTATTTCAATTGATTCAGGTATTGATGATGGACCAGGTTATCAAAATTGAAAAATACTTATTTTTATATGCCCTTTAAATGCCCCATCAGTGTTTTCAATATGATAGTCTCCCTTTACTTTAAACTCATTTTTCTTGTGTTTTTGTGATTGAAGGTGATTCTTATAACTACTCTTCAAAACATCCTTTGAGCAGATATCACAATGTTTTCTTTCCAACCCAAGAGGAGATATTTGATGAAATAGATGAAATGTGTGTTTGTTGGTTCAAAGGTGTTTTTTATAATGTTTATATTCGTGATTACAAACATCGCAGTACGTTGTATTCACCATATTTATATAATAAAACTTTGCTTAAACTAAAATTTTGTTGATGAAAATTTCGTTTAATTCATCGGTGAATCTGTGCTTAAAACCATTTTATCCTCCAACCTTTTTCACTTAATAAATACAATGTTTCAAGACACAAAAGACAAGTTTCAATCAATGTCTTCATTTGTAAAAGATACTGAGAAATATGTCAAGGATGTAAAATTGAACAAAGATAAATATAACAACTATTGGATAAAAACAATTATGGTAAATAATATGAGTTCTTCAATTTAATTAAAGTATCTCTCACAAATGTTTCTCCTCTCCTTCTGGTAATATATTCAAAAGTAGAAAAAGCAATGAAACAAGAAAAAGTATCAAAAAATAAAAACCTATGGATGAAGGTTTAGAAAGAAAAGATAAGACCATCTGTGATATGCAAGGAGAAATTTGTATTTTTTTCAACAACCCTAAAGATGTAAATCCTGATGAAACAAAGGATGTTAATATATCAGGTGAAATGACATTTCGTTCAATAGTCGTTAAGGATCATTTTAAAATTGCCTCTAATATAAAAAAATGTTGTAGTTGAATCTGGTAATGAAAAAAAAAAGTATATAGATATCAATGGTAATGTTGCTTCGACTAATTAAATACGAGTCAATATTCAACTGAAGATTTTGAAGATTATGATAGTTTTAGAGATGATTCTGAAGATGAACTTTAGTTTAAGTAAAGTTTTACTTTATAAATATCTTAGACTTCCCTGATTCTCCACATGACAAATTTGAGAATTGTCCTGCGTGTGATAGAGCGGGATTAAACACAGAGTCAAAAGCTTATAAACAATGTATATTCTGTGATTATCTTCTAATTAATGATAATAAAAAATATAAAAAGGAAAATAATTATTTTAGATTTGCACCAAAAATGAATTACTTTACAAGATTGATTCGAGAAATTAATGTAAAGTATGAGGGTGATAACACACCTTTCCTTACAAGGTAAGAAACTGAACGTTTTCGAGAATTGTTCAAAGGATTGTTGTTATATATTATTCATGGATGTGATTTTCAGGGAAATATCAACACAAGATATTGCATAAATAAAATAATGGATTATCTTGAAATTAAACCTGAACTTTCGAGTTTCTTGGATAAAATTTCGAGTTTCTAAAAAAGCCAATAATAAATTAAATAACCTGCTTTCCAAATATATAAATGAATGATTTTTTTTACCCATTTGGGAAAATAAGATAAAATTTAACAACCATAAAAATCTCCCAAATTCATTAAGATGCCTCATAGTTGGTTCAAGCGGATGTGGAAAAACCTGCTTACTTTTGAAGATGCCCCTGACTCCCAACTTTTTTGATTATGATAATTTAACAATTTTCACAAAGTCGAGTTTTCAACCTGAGTATCAACTCCTCTCACAAGGTTTTAATATGCTGGTCTTCAAAAAGAAAATATAAGCGGTTTATTTAAACTTCAAAAAAACTAAATGATTATAACAATGAAGATATAATACAACCATTTTGTGAGACACAGAGATGTAAAAAGAAATCAAAACCGACAACTTCCTCTCCAGCCTTGCCCCCCCTGCTCTCTCTGTGATTTGTCCCAACCACATTTCCACAGGTCGCTCAAGGTCCGCCAACAACCCCCTTCTGGTAAAACTACCAAAATCACGAATCACTGCTCATCTTCACTCTTTCATTCCTCTTTTTTCCCGCCTTTGGAATAAACTTCCTCACTCTATTCTTTCCCATTCTTCCCTCCAGGCTTTCAAAACAGCTGTTCACCACCACCTCTTATCTTCCCCCATCCAAATCCTCGATCTTTTCTACCCCCGATAATCCACCCAAGCCCACTTCCTTCAATTCTCCTGCTTTCCTCCCTGAAAGTCCCTTTAATGTCCATCTTCCACTCGCCATGTTCCCCGTCCCATCCCCATCCCTCTCCCTTCCACAGTTCACCTGTGTCTGTTCCCCAATGTTTTGTCCCTTCCACTCCCGCCCCTCTTGTCTCATGCCTCCTTGCTGTGAGTTGTGTGTTAGCTCTCATACGAGCCTCGACCAAGGTATACAAAAAAAAAAAAAAAAAAAAAAAAAAAAAAAAAAAAAAACTTGTATTCTTAGTGATAATACGGATGATATAACGTCTCCCCAAGATTTGTATAAATCAAAAAAGAACCTCGTTATCTTTGATGATTGTGTTCATGAGAGAAACCAAACAGTAATGGACAGCGACTACACAAGAGGGAGACATTTTTCTTGTAATTGCATTTATCTTAGTCAATCGTACTTTCAACTTCCTCGTCGTTCCATCAGAAACAATGCTAATACTTTTATTTTATTCAAGTTAAATTCAATAGATATAAACAATTTTTGGAGAGATAATTGTTCTAGATTATGTAGTAAAAAGGAATTTGGGGATTACATGAAGCACACGACTGAAAAATATAAATATATTGTTGTGAAACAAGATGAGATATGAAATGATATTTTCCAATAAATAAATGGATGCAAAAGAAAGAGCAAGGAGATTTAAGGAACATTAAGCGTTGGTTTCAAAAGTTGTGAAACAACAGGAAGACATAAAGAAGAAACGCAGACAGAAACTAATGGGCAAAGAAGCATTTGAAAGAAAACAAGAGAAATTTTTTAAACCACTTTTAAAAACTTCCAAAGGAAAAAATTGTAGATGTTTCCACAGTTCCCACAATAGAATATACTCCTAAAAAACTTCAAATGAGAAAAGATTTCAGTCAAATGACGGAGTTAGAATTACAGCATATAGAAAAAAAAAATGACCGTTTTTACAGCCATTTTTCCCTGCTGTGCAGGGGTTTGGCTTTTTGTGAGGCAATGTTTTATGGCCGGATGCCCTTCCTGACGCCAACCCTGGTCGCCTCTTACGACACACAGAAATATGGTACACCTATTCTAACCGGGGCATACACCGGGAAATTACAGCATATAGGAGAATTAGAATATGATGATGAGGGATAATTTCAACAACTGGAAGAGAAAAATCAACCCCCCTGATTAAATTGTGAATGCTCTTCAAAACAATGAATATTCAGCAGAATCAAAAACCAAAGCAGGACTCATTCCAACAGAACAACCAGCAATATTTCATCTTGTTCAAGAAAAGGTATTGATATTTAATGATGAATTAAGGCTCTTGAGGTCTGCTCAACCCTCTGTTAAACGAACCCCCAGATTAATTTTTCTTCTCACAAAAGATGGAAAACAAGCTTCAACTGTGAGGAATGAATCAAAGTATTTTGATAAACCATTGGATAAGGAAAATAATGATGATAGAGTATATTTTGATTTGCTGAACTCTGTTGATAAGAGGATTAGTCTTTCTGGAAAACGTAGCAAGAACGAGAAGGAGAAACCCATTATTCAGGCTTTAAGTAGGCTTGGTTCAGGTGTTAGTTTTCTTCCAAATGACCCATCGCAATTAGTTAATAGACTGTTATTGTTGTTAGGGAGTAAGAAGGCTGGAAATAACAATTGTTTTAATGAATCATCAGCCATTTTAGACCAGTTGATGAACATGAAAATAATTAATAAATCTCAATATAAAGACATTTTATCTCATATTAAATAAGATGAGAAGCACAATCCTGAGTTTTAATTTCACAACAAGCGACCACACATCTTCATTCCCATACCCCTACAACTTGACCCAACAAAAGAATATGAGGCATCTTTATTGTCCATGGAAACTTATAATACCTTATTTAATATAACTGAGAAAAATGACAAGTTCAGTTATAATCCCGGAAGTGGAAACAAAATGATAACAGTTTCACCCGGAGCATATGAGATTTCTCAAATATCTTCCGAAATTGCTCATCTTATGAAAGAACAGGGTGATGAACCAAAAAATATTGTTATCGACATTCAAAAACATACTTCAAAATCAACGATTAAATTTAAAAATAACTACAAGGTTGATTTCACAATAGATAATTCATTTGGAGAGTTATTGGGTTTCTCCTCAAAAAAGATTGAAACTAATGGGACGTTTTACAGTGATAATGTCATTCAAATATCCTCAGGAATAAATTCGGTATTAATTCACTGTGATTTGATTGATGGTGCTTATAATGATGGAATAAAAACAAATACAATATTTTCATTCAGCGCACACTCAACCCCAATTGGTTATAAATTCAATATGGAACCCAAAAATTTGGTTTATCTCCCTGTGTCAGGAAAAACCATACACAGAGTAAATTTTAAAAGTAAAGAGGATAACCGACCAAGATAATCGTATGATTTCTTTTAATGGAGAAGTTATATCCATCAAAATTCACCTACATGAAGTTTTCCAATAAATAAATACGATGGTTATTATGAGGAAACACGAGTTGAGAAAATATAAAATAATTACAGGGGATGGGATGTTCCTTTCCCCATACTACAAGGGTGAAGAAGTTTTCCAATAAATAAATACGATGGTTATTGTGAGGAAACACGAGTTGAGAAAATATAAAATAATTACAGGGGATGGGATGTTCCTTTCCCCATACTACAAGGGTGAAGCTATGTATCTTGGTAGAGGATACAATAAACCTCAGAGACAAAGGGGGTGTTGGACATCAATTTCGAGGAGATGGGATAATTGATCCTCTAATGGGTATCAGTTCAACTATTCTTAAACATAAAGACCTAATTGGTTCAACTGCTTCTGCTGTGGGAAATGTAGCAGGTGCTGTAAAGAGCATAAAAGATGCCCAAAAGGAATCTCATAAATTACAAGCAATTAAAGAAATTAAGAAAGGCAAAACTCAGTTGTCCCCTCAAGAACGAGAGTCCGGCTAACCTATCGTCATCCGAGCCTACTCCCAACCCCTACGTTCCTTTCCTGGAAGGGAATAAGGGAGAGCTAGCATCCTGTCCCGAGGCCCAATAAATCCTCAGAATGGCCTCCCTCAGATTTCAGCGATCTTTCACCAAGGTGAGTCCAGCGGCCCACCGAGAGCGAAGGGACACACTTCCCTATCTACTCTAACATTTATTAACGTGAAACTACCCCGGGGCTTTCCAAAAACGCCTCTCACTTAAACTATTGGTTCTACCAACCAAGATTCCCGTCGCCTGTGTTGGTGTCCTCACAAATTTGGGCCTTGCCCTCAATTTTCCCCTCGTGCCCTCGCATGGTCTCGTGGCTGGGCAGCGTGGCTCACTTGGCAGGAACTACCCTTTGCCGATTCTCCAACTAAGGCACCCCCGGGCCCTGAGACCGTCTCCGAGCCTACCAGCTCTCGAACATCTGGGGAGTGCCCTCCCTGGCTACTCCCCCTCGACGCTCACATGGCAGGCTGGCGCCACGGGCCCCTTTTCCCCGGGTGCCCGTGTCCACCACACTGCCCAAGCGGCCATTGGCGCTCCGGGTCCCGCTTCATGCGGGCCCACCCATGCCCACTACACTATCCTGGCCCCTCTTGGGTCCTTGGCCTACAAGTCTGGTGCCCGGGGTGCCCACTAAGCAATACTCACCGTTCTCAACCACGCTCCCAGCCCGTCAACAGGACTCCTGCACCCCTCCAAACGGGTTTCGGGCCTACACTCGCACCAACAGCAAAATGACCTCCATTTTGTAAATTTAACGAGCCCACTAACTAAAATTACTCTGACCCCGGGGTCCCTTGGGTGGGAATGACTCCTCCCCCCAATCACTCATCGCACCATGCATTCCACATTCACCCGATTCACACAGGCTCACTGGCTCTCACTCACTCAACATGTTTCCTTTCAATTCTCATCTCTCACATCGCTGAACACTGCCATTCTTCTTACTAAATCCCCGAGCTCCCTCGTGCTCCCTCTTCGTCCCTTATACTCATGCACGTTGCATTTAACACTACGTAGCTAAGGCCTAAGTCACATTTGCCACGGCAGCCGTGGGGTCTACAAAATCTACGGCCACTAGCAATTATAGGGCGGCCGCAATATTTCCACGGTCACACATGTAGCAACCACATATGTTTTTATTTTTCGGGAAGCCGCACGACGTATTTATAAATGCTGGAGACCGAAAACGTGGGGGTGCCATACGGTCTTTGATTTGATGTCGCACGGTGACCTTAGGGCGTTCCTGCGGCGGCCAAATAATTTTCAAGGCAGACGAAGGTGCACGCAAGGCAACCGCAGGGGGGGCCCTAAGGCGAACGTGCGGCCAGACAGACGGTAACGAGTGGGTTCTGTTTTTTTATATATATATTTTTTTACCAGTTCTTTTGTTTCGGCTTGTCGAATTGCTACGGCGAGCGTAGAAATGAAAAAAAGTTATAACTCCACGTTATAATTCCACGGCGACCCCTACGGCCTGTAAAATATAGCCAAACGGCGTGGGGCCACCCTGAGGCCACCGCAGAAACTCTGCGGCCACCACACGTTTCTGTCAATTCAGAGGGCGTATGGCTGCCATATCCTCGCCGTAGAGCAAATGTGACTTAGGCCGAAGCTACGTCCCCACTACACATTCAAGGTCTGTCCATGTCTTCCTAATAATCAAAAATTCTCATTTTCTAAATCTATCCTAAAATCCCTCTAACTAATCCATTCAACGGGCTTCATGGGGAACAACTCACGTCCCCATGAAGCCTGTCTAACTCAGCTTACCCTTCCCCATAACTAGTGGTTCCTGTGCCCTGAGCAGGGGGGTCTAGCACCCCCTGCCCAGGAATCCTGTTTACCCGAAGTGGCGAGGCTTGCTTTTCTCTCTTTTTTTTCCTCTTTGCGCACCAGTGCGGCAATTCACAAACCGCGCTCTTTTCCCATTATGCCCTTCATGCTCGCCTGCAGGCCGAACCCTGTGCTCTGAATCTCACCCTGCAGCGTTTGCATATTTGTATCCATATTGCACTCCATGTTTTTTCACATCGCGCACGTTCACGTCCATCTTGGCGTTTGACTCGTGCGCATTTGTGTCCATTTTGTTTTCCATTCGTTGCATCATCCGCATCAACTGTTCGATGCCTGATGGCTCTAGCAGGACCGATCCGCCGCGATCGGTCGTGGTTTCACTGGGGACCGCGGAGGGATTTGACGGGGGGGGGGGGGTGTCAAAAGCCGCCGCCCCCGCCGCTGTGCCCATTTCGGACTCTGGGTTCGGTTGTGGGGGATTGTCAACCTGCATGGTGATCTTGTCCTGGGCCATAGATTCTACTACTTCAAAATCTATATCACTACCCACCTGGCTCAGCTCGTCTTGGCTGGACATGTTGCGTGCCGGGAATTAATTTAAAAGGCTCGCAATTTGGGGACATGGGGGGGGCGGGGGGGGGGTTGCTCCGTACACCCCTGATCCGCGTCCGTGAATTTCGTGTGAAGGTGGATGAGGCAGATTCCCGCTCCCGGACACCAGTGTTGAGGCACTGGCGTTCTGAAAATTTACGGAGGTAGAAGCGGAGAGTTTTCCGTCCCACTCCTGACACCAGTGTTGTGGTTTCGCACCGGCGCGTCGCCACGAGCACGACCCTCGATGAAGCAGTGGGGCCGTCTCAGCTCGATCGCCCGGAATTTACAGATCGCCGGCCCGGGTAAGCCCGGGTAGTTTTAGGACTGAAATACGCCAATGGGGAGATCACGTGGGGTAGGGTTAATTGCCAACTTCAATTTACCTAAGTACCCATGTGATCCAGCTACCGGGGTACTTCACCCTCGGCGGAACTCGTACGGAAGCGAGCCGCTTAAGTGGCCCGTCCCGTGTGCGTAGCCGAGCGGAGATATCGCCGAATTCCGCCGGCCCGATTATCTTGGGACCCTGGCAATGGTCGACTAATCCCTTACACGCACGACATACTCAGCCAATGAAGGAAACGACACGACGAGCTGAGTACATTTAACAATTGGGGTTTATTTTACAATAATAAGCAGGGAATGAGGGAAGCACATAAGGGAAGATTTATACCGAATAATAAGCAAGGCAAATAATATACAGCACAGGCACTTATACAGTTCACTACTTATTAGAAGGGGCTGACACACCGACACACACACACACACACACACAGAAAGAAATGGACCCCCTGGGTCTTTAATGGGACCTCCAGCCCAGAGGACAGTCGGGCTGAGGGTCAGGGTAGCTGGCTACCTGGCCATGAGCGTGCAGCTGGATGTCCCCTGGTCGTGAGACTGGTGTCGCTGTCCCAGCCAGGCGGAAGGCAATGACGCGAAGCTCTGGGGCCGGGACGAGGTCGTTTTTGAAGCCAAGGTGATGAGCCGGGCAGTGAAGAAAAACGGGAGAAGACAAGCAGGGAACAAACTACGACGAAATCTCCTCAGAACATGCTTTTGTGTACGCTCTTTTAAAATCCTCATCCGTAGGAAACACGCCCGACTCAGGAACATCCTTCCCCTTCTCAGAACACACCTTATCTCCCCCCTCCCGCTCAACAAACCTTCTCTCCTCCCCACTCGCCCTCCCATTGGACCGGAGGCCCCATGTGACTCCTCGTCCGCTCCCGATTGGACAGGCGCGCGGTGGGCGGGGCACTCCCTCCCTTGGGCGGAGTCTCCAGGGGGGGGGCGTTCATGGCTTTGCCTACAGCCTCTCCTCAGACCGCGTGGTTAATGGCGATGGTGCTGGATCGGAGGTGGAGCGCGGAAGACACCGGCTCCCCGCCGATTGGCCACAGTGGCGTGGTGACAATGTGAAGCAAAGGCGAGGGCGATGTGGTCGGCGGTGGAGTCGATGATGTCGTTGGTGGTGTAAAAAATAGCTAAAACAAAACCTAACTATTAAAACAACTTCACAGCACAGGAACATTGAATTACCCCTTAGACCAGGGTCGGGACCCTAACTGGCAAAATGTACTTACCGATATAACTGAGCTCAAGGACCTGAATGTTGACTGCGATTGCTTTCCAAATCCACAACGATATATATACATACATACATACATACATATATATATATATATATATATATATATATATATATATATATATATATATATATATATATACATATATATATACATACATATATATATATATATATATATATATATATATATATATATATACATATATATATATATATATACATATATATATATATATATATATATATATATATATATATATATATATATATATACATATACATATATATATATATATATATATATATATATATATATATATACATATATATATATATATATATATATATATATATATATACATATAT
>NC_140969.1:58821390-58823890 GCF_056783735.1 Eptatretus burgeri
GGGATTTTGGCCCACTCCTCCATACAGATCTTCTCCAGATCCTTCAGGTTTCGGGGCTGTCGCTGGGCAACACAGACTTTCAGCTCCCTCCAAAGATTTTCTGTAGGGTTCAGGTCTGGAGACTGGCAAGGCCACTCCAGGACCTTGAGATTCTTCTTACGGAGCCACTCCTTAGTTGCCCTGGCTGTGTGTTTCGGGTCGTTGTCATGCTGGAAGACCCAGCCACGCCCCATCTTCAATGCTCTTGTTGAGGGAAGGAGGTTGTTGGCCAAGATCTCAAGATACATGGCCCCATCCATCCTCCCCTCAATACGGTGCAGTCGTCCTGTCCCCTTTGCAGAAAAGCATCCCCAAAGAATGATGTTTCCACCTCCATGCTTCACGGTTGTGATGGTGTTCTTGGGGTTGTACACATCCTTCTTCTTCGTCCAAACATGGCGAGTGGAGTTTAAACCAAAAAGCTCTATTTTGGTCTCATCAGACCACATGACCTTCTCCCATTCCTCCTCTGTATCATCCAGATGGTCATTGGCAAACTTCAGACGGGCCTGGATATGCGCTGGCTTGAGCAGAAGGACCTTGCGTGCGCTGCAGGATTTTAATCCATGACGGCGTAGTGTGTTACTTTTGGTTTTCTTTGATACTGTGGTCCCAGCTCTCTTCAGGTCATTGACCAGGTCCTGCCGTGTAGTTCTAGGCTGATCCCTCACCTTTCTCATGATTATTGAGGCTCCACGAGGTGAGATCTTGCATGGAGCCCCAGACCGAGGGAGATTGACTGTTATCTTGAACTTCTTCCATTTTCTAATAATTGCGCCAACAGTTGTTGCCTTCTCACCAAGCTGCTTGCCTATTGTCCTGTAGCCCATCCCAGCCTTGTGCAAGTCTACAATTTTGTCCCTGATGTCCTTAGACAGCTCTCTGGTCTTGCCCATTGTGGAGAGGTTGGAGTCTGATTGATTGAGTGTGGACAGCTGTCTTTTATGCAGATAACGAGTTCAAACAGGTGCAGTTAGTCCAGGTAAAGCCGCAGTCACACCTTGATGATTTAGCCAGCGTATGCCGATTTATGAAAAATTTGTCTAAAACGCTGGCACACGTCGAATACGTTATGGGTACGTTTTTTTAATCGTTAAGAGCACGCTGAAAAACACTGCCAGACGTCGTAGTAGGCTCGCTTTAAACGTTGTACTTTTGGGTTGTCCTCAAATTTTTGCATGCTTGAAATTTTACGACATATGCTGGCGTATGACTCACACGTTCCGCTACACTGGCCATAAGTTGTAGGCACATTATGCGATCGTTGACACAAGTTACTTATCAGTCACTCATAAGTCGAAACACGTCAAGGTAATGTTTAGCGTACCCGAAACTTATTTCTAATCTATGAGTAACGTTTTGTAAGCACGCTACACGAACGTTGTTCACACTTCGCAACACGTTACTTGAAAGTTCCTCATACGTCGAAACACGTCAAAGTAATGTTTAGGTTACCTGTGACTTATTTATAACCAATGAGTAACGTGCTTGGGAATTATTTGTAAAGCATGTCCTATGCACAAATACGTATGTAGACGTATTTGACGTCTTCAGGATGACCACAGAACTTGATGAACGTGTTTCTAACTTACAGATACCGTATAATGGCGTATTGGCAGCGATTAGCGGAATTGGTATATAAAAAGGGGCTTCGCAGGAGGAACGCATCATTTTTTAGCCTTCGTGGTGAGTACATGTCCATGTCATTCCGAGAGATGGAGGTCCATGTCATTCCGGCAAGGCTGAGACGACAATACCTACCTGTCCTAAAACATCAACATGACCTCATCGAGTTGACACTGCACCAGTTGTGTGCCAATAGAGCCGGGAGAAGAACACGTGAACGGAGGAGAAGGAACTGGGTCAGACCATGGATCGGGAAGCAACGCCACTACGGCATATATGACCAGCTCATGATGGAACTCCGGAACGAGGACCATGCATCCTTCATCAACTTCCTGCGAATGCCCCCAGCGATGTTCGACGAGCTGCAAGCCAGAGTGGGTCCAAGGATAACCAAGCAGTACACCTTCTTCAGGGATCCGCTTGAGCCTGGCATGAGGCTGGCACTGAGCCTGCTGCTGTTGGTGCCGTGACTGCAGTGCTGTGGAAGCGATTTAACTCGTTCAATGAAAACGATTTCAATTGTCGAGCACCAGCATCCAAAAACAATAGGCGAGTGACAGGCATTTATTAAAAGTGAAGTTGCAGCCTATGCATAGAAAACCTCACGTAATCGTCGACGATACGCTGCCACGCTATGCATACGTTAGACTATCGTTGGGCATAGGTTGTGGATGCCTAAAACACGCTCATCAATCGTTGGTATAACTTAACTATAAGTTATCGAAGCATTCTGTGTTCATTACGAGTACATTATACATTTGTCCAAGTCGTTTTGAATACTTTAAAAACTGAAACAAAAAAATACTTCATCGTGGGAATGACAAAAAAAATTAGC
>NC_140969.1:58828890-58856390 GCF_056783735.1 Eptatretus burgeri
ACGATCCTGAGTAAAAGTTTTTTTGAAGGAGTTGAGTTGGTTGGTGTGCGTCGTGCGGTTTGAGCTTGAGTCTGGGGCATTCGAGTGGAGTTCTGCATTTGGCTGGCGTTCGTTGGAGTTTTTCTGGGTCCCATCCGCGACCCTGATCTCCACCCTGTGACTCCGACTGCTCCACTCGGGTTCCTCCATGGGTACGAGCCCCAAGCGTGTGACTGTGGGCCGAGCCGCATGACCATTAGCAGGTGCCGCAATGCGGAGAACCCCCTCCCTTCAACGTGCAGGTACCGAAGCGAACAGCGACCCCCAGCTCGTCTCTCCCTCTCTGGCTGCAGGGGTCTTTTAATAAATCATCCGAGTGTGCATCTGAGTGTGTGGGCCCTTCTTGTAAGTAGAAACTGTATGTGTTTTTGAACATTGTAAATTCATGCTTGTATATTCCATGATAAATCTTGCTCTGTGTCTTCTTTATTGTAAATAAATTACTGTAGAAATGTTCCCAGTTAGTTTCTGTCCTTTCTTTCATTGATCCAGCATGGTTCGGATCTGAGTTTTAGCCGGGTTTTTATACCCGACAATCGGCTCATCCTAGCCGGCACGGCTTTGGCAGTTCCGCTCGACTGCACCCGAACTGGAGTTGGTAGTCGGTTGTTGGAACTCTACCGCAGTCTGTAGAGTGACCCGGTTCGAGCAAGACGTGCCAAGGGCATGGTTCCCCGGTAGACGACACCACGTAGTTAATTAGGTAAATTGGTTCTCGACAAAAAGACCCTACGCTACGCTGTGGATGTATTGGCGTCCACGGTCAGTTCAGCAACCCGCCGCCTCACGGAGTTATCCGTGAGCGACAGCCTACAATTCCGGGAGTCTGGTGGGAGGCGACGTAACCTCCCCCACCTAGCGGTCGTTCTCGCCATCGGTCCACGGCCCTCAACTACACACACACACACACACACACACACACACACACACACACACACACACACACACACACACACACACACACACACACACACACACACACACACATACACACATACACACACACACGCACTGAGAGTTTTACTAATATATAGAAAGATAATAATCAGGGAAATAGCAGTCGACCTAAAATCATTGGAAATAATTATACAAGACAGAGGTCAGAAGGCTCATCAATACCTGTGTTATGTCTCCATTCAATGCTTGCTTGTGGGAATATACACATTATATTTTGAACAAAAAATGGCAATTTGACATCTTCATCCCCAACCCCCTCCCCGATGCCTTTGTTTAACAATATCATGGAGATAACCCCTTTGACATACGCATAGCAACTTCATTTGTGAGCCTGGATAATGATATGGACTGAAAAGGCTAATAATGTGAAGAGTAAACTATTTTGTTCAAATGATTGCAGATAAACAGCCAGATTACCAATCTTCTCAAGAACAGCATGCTCCATGATGAAGTCCAAAGTTAAAAATGCAGTAAACTACAGTGTCAATCTAAACAGCAGCTAGAAATTGAGGCAAGCATCCTAATGCTCTTTAAGAGAGCATCTACATATTACACAAGTAAAGTGATTGAATGATTGGCACTTGCCACTTACATCCCCTTTCTGCCCCCCCCCAAAAACTTCCTTTTCTCAGTTTGTAGATGACCCATTAATTATAATCACTTCCTCCATAAACCTCTTTGACCCCTGACCCACAAACCTATCCTCCACCAACAACCAGATTCATGTTGACCTTTTCTTCCCTCAACCTGGAGACAACTGCAAGTCCCCAAAACCTGCAACTCCATACATTGAAAACCCACTCCTGGTGAGAGCACTCAAAATCCTCAGAGCAGATAAACATTGGCATAACCATTGGTGTCCTCCTCTTGCTCCACCATGAACCTGGACATTTATACAAAGATAATAATAAAAACCACTAAATCAAGATTTATGCAAGACAAACAAAAAAATACATTTTGGTGCCTTTGCAAAGGTTTGAGGATCATTTAACTTTAGGATGAAGATATATATATATATGACTCACCTCAGACATATTGAGAACACCCACAGCAAGTGTTTTGTAACCCAGAATTGTACGGTTTTTGTAACGCTTTCTCCTTTGCAGCATTACCTGCAACTTGTTCCCCTCACGCTTCAGGAAATGTGGATACTGGTGGAAAAAAAAGCACAATCTCACCGAATGTCCGAATTAAAGCAGACATACACCAATTTAATTGCACAAATACAGACATTTATAATTGTCAATGTTCCCAATTTACATGTGACGAAACTCTTAATATTAGAGACTCAAATTCTACCTTTGCAAATGCAATTACTTCCCCAAATAAAGCGCAGATGCATATTTTTCTGTCGCAACCCAAAATCTCCACATTATAATGTGCTTAATATTGTTACGAATTCTGGTCCGCCCGGCGCGCAATCGGCCACGTAACTCAAATCGTGACCGTCGCCCACCGGAACGGACAATTCAGTCGTGACCCTCTTGGAACTACCGCCAAGGAGCTAGCCACGGGTGGGGGTTCAACCTCACCACAACCCAGTCCACATTCTACCCACGCGAAATAGGGTGAATCGCCGAATGTCGATATACCTAAGTACCCGCACGGGTAGCATACCGAGGAGTGGTACCACGCCGCAGGTCGACTCCGGACACGAACCGCTAAAGCGGCTCGTTCCGTCCTGCAGGGATAACCGAGCGGAGTTATCACCGACCTCGACGGTTCAGATTATTTATTGGGTGTCTACACCCATACCAATCCCTTACATGATGCAAGATGGAACTTTCAAACAAAAGAAAGGACGCAACGAAACGGGAAACAGTTCAACAAGCAAGTAGTTCATTACACACGCAGACAAGGCACGTATTTACAGCCATACAGTGAAAGCAAGCACATGTATACAGTCATACAATGAAAGCAAGCAAAAGAGTTACCACCAAATAAAGCAATGTACAAGCACTTATTCAGGTTTACTTAAAAGACTGGCACCGCACACACATTTACACAAAAAGCAAATCCAAGCCACCCTCATAGGCAAGGGGGCGGACAGGTCCGTGGACCAAATGTATGTGGGACCTGGGTGAGCGACCATGTCCACGAGACTGAAGGGGTCTTACCCGCACCCTCATGGCGCGATGGCAGGCTAGCTGCAATGTCAGCGTCACGTGCCTGACTCCGTGCCCCTGGCGTGGTCGGTGAGCTCCTTTTGGCCGTGCATTGCGCAGGCACGTGTTGGTCGGTCGACACCATGGTTGGGGTGGGGAACGGACAGGGTTACCGGCGCTATCTCAGCGCGGATGGGGGAAATTGTTGATGCTCGGGGTGGAGAGAGAGGAATGGCGGACGCTCCATCCCGCTAGCGGGGCCTTGGGACCGCACCGACTCTGGCGAGCTCTCGCTCCCGAGCCCTCTTCCGCGTCCCTGCTTCACTCCGCGACTCGTCCCTCGACCCAGCAACGACGACCTTCGTCTTCACTCGACCAGCCCAGCCAGCACAGCACAGCACATGCGAGTCGCCTTCTGCTCGCGTCTTTATAGACCGGGGGAGGAGCGTGTATGCTAATTCGTGGATCAAAACGCGCTTGGAGGCGGGGCCACACCGTCCGACGCTCACCCATTGGACGGAGAAAAAGGGGGCGCGAGTCTCCCCTGATCCGATTTCCTTTCCCGTAAAGGCATCCATTTGTACTCGCGGCTCGACACATTTGGCAAGAATCACCGAACGGGCCCTGGGCAGCACGACGTTCGGTGTTGACAAGTGGTGTGGTTGATGGTTGTGGAAAAAGAAAGGCGAAGGTGGTGGGGGGTTTGCTGTGGTGGTTTGGTTGTTGGTGGGCGTCGTTTGAGAATGGCGGTGAAGCGATGTTTGCGGGGTGGAGTTGTGGAGGTGAAGAGGCGAAGGTGGTGGTGTTTGAGTTGTTTGCGGGCTTATTGGTCCAAAATAACGATAGAGAAAGAAAAATGGCAAACTCAAAGCGTCGCAGCCCGGATGAATCACACATATTCCCTCTAAACAACGGGTGTGGACTAACTACACATGAACTTATCGATTTGGTGTATTGGAAATTTCCACAGCCGTAACACTACCCCCTCCCCTTTTTACAGACTCGTCCCGAGTCATCAAATTTTCGTGTGCCATCATGTGTAGTTCTCCCCTAGTACGTTTTACCTTCGGATCCCTGAGTGCGACATTCAGTGAATTTGTGTCCCCAAAATAAATAACCTACGGCCTGAGTAACGAACTAAACAAACCCACTCATACTGATGACTTAAATAAAATGCCGGCGCTAAGACTTACATGCTGGGTGCGCACTCATATTTACAGTACATCTTAACCTTAACTTACAAATTTTACACTACTCCATGACCCAGGATCGATGGACTCTGCAAAGAGAAAAGAAGTTAGCAGGGAGCCAGGCTGCTCGCACGCAGTCTTTTGCTCATGCAATGCAGGTGACAGGGAACGTGGCCAGCTGCACACACGCAGTCCAAGGCCTCCCCCTTTGAAATGAACGCAGTGAACCACAACGGTGCATGGGCTGCACAAACGGAGTCTCCGTGCCAGCTCAAGTGGCACACGCAATGAACGCAACGGCGCATGAGCTGCGCAACGCAGTATCCGTGCCAGCTCAAGTGGCACACGCAATGAACACAACGGATGTATGGATGGATGGATGAATGGATGGATGGATGGACGCAAACACGGTGCACGGGCCGCCACTGCAGGTCCGTGTTGTAGCTGCCAACAGGGCAGTCCTCGCAAACTGCGCAACAATCCTGGCGCACATGGCAATGAACCAAAGGGGTGGATGCAAAACAGAACGGGGGCAAAAGATGACGAGGGCAGTAGGCATGGATGGCAAAGGTGAACATGCAAGGCATGGCATGACAAGGCCGCTGTCGCAAACACAGTCGGCAGATGAACTGGCCGGCACAGGCCTTGCAGCAAACACAGCCAGCAGGTGACGTTGGCCGACACAGGCCTCGTAGCAAACAGCCAGCAGACGATGTGGCCGGCACCGGCCTTGCAGTAAACACAGCCAGCCGATGAAGTTGGCCAGCCTTTGCCTTCGGGTGGAGGGAGTGCGGTGGTGCTGGCCACTAGGAAGGTGGGCTCGGACCTACCTGACTATCTCCCACCCAACCTATCGCCTTTGCCTGTCTCTGTCCATACCCACCCCCTTCATTTGTAAAACCCAATTTAGCCCCAACATATTTTTTGTTTTTATTTTTACTATTACTTCCCCCTATAAATCGTCCTCTAACCCCCTTCAGTCTTTGTTCGGCCAACCTATCCTGTCATAGCCTACTCTCAACCCCTACGTTCCCTTCCTGGAGGGGAATAAGGGAGAGCGAGCGTCCTGTTTCGAGGCCCAATAAAGCCTCAGGATGGCCTCCTCAGACTTCAGCGATCTTTACCCAAAGTGGGTCCAGCGGCCCACAACGAGAGCGAAGGGATAGATGGTGCGGAGGGGTGCACTTCCTAATCTACCCTATCCATTTAACTTTTGAACTACCCCGGGGCTTCTAAAAGCGCCTCTCGCTTAAACTATTGGTTCTAACAACCAAGATTCCCGTCACCTGTGTTGGTGTCCTCGCAAATTCCGGGCCATGCCCTCCAATTTTCTTCTCGTGCCCTTGCACGGTTTCGTGGCTGGGACGCGTGGCTCCCTTGGCAGGCACTACCCTCTGCCGATTCTCAAGCAATGGCACCCCCGGGCACTACACTGCCTCCGAGCCTACCAGCTCCCTAAACACCGGGGAGTGCCCTCCATGGCGACTCCCCTGAAATGCTCACGTGGCAGGCTGGCGCCCCGGGCCCCTTTCCGAGGGTCATCCGTGCCCACGACACTGCCCACGCGGCCAATGGCACCCCAGGCCCCCGCATCATGCGGGTGCACCCGTGCCCACTACGCTATCCCGGCCCCCCCATGGGCCCTTGGCCTACCAATGCCGACTTTCCCGGTGCCTGGGGTACCCACTCAGCGATACTCACCTTTCGCAGCCACTCTCCCAGCCCGTCAACAGGGCTCCTGCACCCCTCCAAATGGGTATCAAGCCTACTTAACCACCAACAACAAAATGACCTCCATTTTGTCAATTTAACTCACCCAGCTAACTCACTCTTCACTGACCCTGGGGTCCCTTGGGCAGGAATAACTCCTCCCCCAATCACTCATCGCACCATGCATTCCACATTCGCTCCATTCACACAGACCCGCTGCCCTCACTCACTCAACATGTTTCCATTCATTTCACTCCACTGCTGATCTCTGCCATCCTGCTCACTACTTCCCCGAACTACCTCGTGCTCCCTCGTCATCCCTTACACTACAGCACGTTCATTTTAACACTATGTAGCTAAGCTATGCCCCCACTACACATTCACAGTCTGTCACTGTCCCAGAATCCTCCATTCGCAGGGGGGATTTCCATCCCCCCCTACTGGGCTCGTGAACTCATTGCAAGGCTCTGCAAAAGCCTTGCGCCTCTGCGGGAGCGGCTGTTCCAGCACCGACTCCTCCTGCAAGACATATCCATGAGGGCGAAAGGTCGCCCTTGTAAGGTCTCAGGCGGTCCGCATGGACTATCCCGGGAAGGGCCCGTGGTCCCATTTTAATTTTCAGGACCACATCACTGATTTGCGCCAGGACGACCCCCGGGCCCTGCCAAGGAGAGGTGAGCTTCGGGCATCTGCCCTTCCTCCGCCGGGGGTTGAAGAACCAAATCTTCGCCCCCGGTGGGTACTTGCTCACCTGGCTCCGGTGGTCGTACCTGCACTTCATCTTGATGCCCGCCTGTTGGAGCTGGTGGCATGCGAAGGCATGGACCTTCTCCATGCCTTCCTCCAACCGACGGACATAGCCCTTCCCCGGGGGCCTATCAAGACGCTCAGGCGTCGGACCGCACAAGAAATTGACGGGGCTTCTCATCTCCCGTCCGTACATCAACAGCACCGGACTACAAGCAGTAGACCCGTGCTGGGACGTGCGATAGGCCATCAGGAGGTACGGGAGATGTTCGTCCCAGTCGTCCTGGTTAGTGGCTGTGAAGAGGGCCAATTGTTGGACCAGGGTCCTATTGAACCTCTCCACCATGCCATCAGACTGTGGTCTCAGGGGCGTTGTTCGTGTTTTCCGAATTTCGAGGAGTCTGCATACCTCTTTTAACAATTCGCTTTCAAAATTTCGTCCCTGGTCCATGTGCAGCTCTTGCGGAATCCCGTACAGACATGCAAATCCTTCCACGTAGGCCTTTGCCATGACCCCAGCTTCCTGGTTGGGAAGGGCAAAGGCCTCCGGCCATTTGGTGAAATAGTCCATAATCACGAGGATGTACTTATTACCTTTGCGAGTGGGGGCAGTGGACCTAAAATGTCCATGGCCACTCGCTCAAGGGGGCCCCCAACCTGATGTAGTTAGAGTGGGGCCCTCATCCTCCGTGGCGGTCCCTTTTTGGCAGTACAGGTGTCACATGCTCGACACCAGTTCTGTACATCGCGCCCCATGTTAACACAATAGAACCACCGGCGGACCTGAGATTTTGTTTTGGTCCTGCCCAAATGGCCGCTGGCGCGGGTACCATGCACCTGTTTCAAATTTGGGTCTTAAACCCATCAGGGACTATCACCAGCCAAGAAGTTTGTTCTGAGGGAATCTCCACCCACTTGCGATACAAGATGCTATCCCTCATTTCTAGGGTCCTCCACTGAGCCCAGTATGCTTTTGTTCACGCTCCGAGTGGGGCGATCTCCTCCCCACTGGGCCTCCTGTTTTCCTGGACCCATTTGTACACTGGCCCTATTACGGGGTCTTCCCGCTGGGTCGTGCTCCACACCAAATCGCCAAATTCCTCCCCCGCGGTGAGTGGCAAAGTTGGGCCTACCACCCGGGCAGCACGGATTGGGAGTTTCGGAGAGGTGTCTGCCAATTGGTCCCTCTCCTCATGTCTCGTGCAATATCTGCAGTTTTCTCCCAGACAGGGGTGTCAAGAGAGCGCATCGGCATTCCCATGAGCCTTACCGACTCTATGGGCCAGACTAAAATCGTACTGCTGCAACTTTTCCAACCACCTTGCAATCTGGCCCTCCGGTTCCTTTAACCGTAAGAGCCATTGCAAGGAGGAATGGTCAGTTCGAACCAAAAATTTTCTCCCGTACAAGTATGGGTGGAAATGGCTCACCACAGACAGCATAGCCAATAGTTCCTTGCGAGTTATGCAATAATTTCGTTCGGGCCTACTCATGGCCCGACTCTAATACACGATCACTCTTTCCATGCCCCCTTGTGTCTGAGACAAGACTGCTCCCAATCCTTCCTGGCTTGCATCCGTGTCCAGGGTATACATCCCGTCATCGGTGGGGTACGCTAAAACGGGTGTGGATGTCAAACACCCCTTTAATTTGAGGAAGGCCTCCTGGCATTCCCCTGTCCAATTAAATCTCAACCCCTTCTCCGTTAACCAGTGAAGGGACCTGGCTATCTCCGCAAAGTTTGCCACGAAGCGCCGGTAGTAGGAGCAAAGTACCAAAAAGCCCCATACCTGTTTGACAGTTGTAGGTACGGGCCACTCCACTACTACTGTAATTTTTCCAGGGTCGGTCTTCACCCCCTCGCGGCCTATCACGTGTCCGAGATAGGCCACCTCTGTCACGAACAAAGTGCATTTCTCCGGGCTCAATTTTAGCCCTGCCTGCCTGAGGTGCCCAAACACCTGGTCCAAATTGGCTATTTCCTGGGTGAATGTTTTAGCGTGTACCAGGACGTCATCCAGATACACCAGGCATGATTGCCATGGCATGCCGCCTAGCACATGCTCCATCAATCTCTCAAAGGTGGCGGGGGCGTTACACAAACTGAACGGCATCACAGTGAACTGATACAGTCCCTTCCCTGTGGAAAATGCCGTTTTCTCCTTCCCAGTCTTATCCATCTCCACCTGCCAATGCCCACTCTTGAGGTCCAAAGTTGTGTGGGGGAAAAATTTATATTAATGTATTTTAAATTGTAACAAATGGAGTTTCAGAAATGTAACTTTTATGATGCAAGTTGAATTGGCTGTCTTTTCTGGCCAAAAGACTTTTGCCCTAAATGATAAGAAATGTGTTGATCTGGAGCAGAGTGACCGAGCTGAGAAATGAACCTTTGCTTAGAAATATACGAAGTGGCTTTTCGTCTAAAGGACACGTCTACAGTCTGGGTGAATATCCCCCAACCTCTCTCGCATGAAAGTATAAAATGCTTTGAAATGTAAAATTGTTTTCAGTGCAAGCACGTGAGGAAGTATAGTATCTCAGTGGCTTGTACTCCTTGGAACTGACCAAGTACCAAGTTAGAATAAAACTCTCTGATGTAATGTAGAAGTGAATTGAATCGGGTTGGTCTAACTGTTAACTAAAGTAAGAATAAATGAAATAGAACCAAATAATATTGCAATCAATGGGGATTCTTAAGTTCATTGTACGAGGGTGAGAAGTGTATGGTGTATAATTAGAAAATAAATTGTTTCACAAGGAAGGACTTGTGTGGACATCAGTTTTATCACTGTCGAGAAGGTTTTTGTAGGATTTTATAATCAAATCGGACAAACGTTGAACTCTGCTTGAAGTCAAATAGAATTCCACAATCGGCAAGTTCGAATCCTTCAGGAGGACAACGATCACAACAAGGTGGGTTTAAAAAATCCACGTCAGTTGAAAACCATTTAGAGCATGAAACGGCGTCGAGGGTATCGTCAATTCAAGGCAGGGGATAGGAGTCTGTCATTTTGTTCAGCTGGCGATAGTCCACGCAGAAACGCGTGGTCCCATTCATCTTTTTGACCAGCACAACCGGTGACATCCAAGGACTTCCCGAGGGCTCAATGACACCTTCATTGAGTATCTTTTCAACCTGTGCATCAGCCTCCTCTCTCTTGCTCCATGGGAGCCTTCAAGCAAGCTGATGGACAGGCCGGGCCCCATCGGTGTGGATCTGATGTTGCACCAGGCCCGTACGTCCAATATCCTCGGGTGACAAGGAGAAGATTCCCATGTGTCGGTCGACCAGTTTGTATAAGGCCTCCCGCTGGGCATCCTCCAAATCTACACTACTCTGATTTACCATCCCGCAAATGGGACCGGGCCAATTCCTAATTAAGTCTGGAGACTCCCTCCTGGGCCGGTCCGGCTCGACGTTATCGTCTCTCAGCTCTGCGACTATTACTGGGGTGCAATCTGCCACCTTCGTGCCCCTCCTGATAGTACGTGGTTCCGTGCTTACATTTATCACCCGAACGGGCACGACTGGCCTGTCGGTACTTACCAGGGTGTGGCCCACGACAAAATCCGGGGTTGATTGCCCTGCCGGTAGTTCCGCCAGACCGCAGGAGCCTTGCCACGTTGGGTGTGCTCGCCACCTACCAGGACCACCGCCTCGGCACCCGGGGGAATGACCACGGAGTTGGGAGCCTTCAGATCCACTCTCTCATCCGTGCTCACGCCCCATAACGGTAATTCCTCACCACCGAACTGCATGACCCCCCGGCCGTTAGCACAACCAACCCTATTAGACATGGGTCGCACACCTTCGCCACCCAAACCTCGATCCTCGTTTCCACGGTGCCCAATTTGAAAGACACAAAACCACGTCCTATGATGGGGGCTGTTGCCCCGGTAGCTAGCTGCAAACTATGGTTTTGCAGACGGTGGATCTCATCCCAACCGTCTACACTCGAATCAAGGACCACAGGGCTGATGATCGTGGCGCTTGCTCCTGTGTCCACAACGACGTCTACCCCTACGCCGGCAATTTTGCACCGAATTGTTAAGCTACCATTTCCAATTTCGCCACAATTGATGACCTGTCGCATTTCTGAGGGCTCTTCTCAGTCTGAGTCTGCCGAACACGGCCCTACATGCTCGGCACTTCCTAGTTTCCCGGGGACTGGTGGGGGGGGTGATGGTTGAGTCTGGCTATCCCTATTGGCCCGGGGCGGAGTTGGTGGTCTGGGGGGCCGTGGCTCTTCCCTTCACGGGGCGTTGCACTCCCGCTGCAAATGGTCCCTTCCGCCACAATTATAACACCTCCTCTGGTAAGGTGTTTGCCTACGGTAGGCCGAATTGTACCCCCCTTCGTTCTGAATTGGGGTACCCCCTGATGGCTCATCCCTTGCCCCCCCCCCCGGGGCCCGACCGCCTTGGTCCCGATCTTGCCAACCGGTTATCAACCGCGTTCTGGACCATTTTCTCAATGCTTGCCCGGTCGCTCATGGTCCCCACTCCGGTTCCCATCGCACCGTCGTTCACGGGGCCCACCTGCCGGACTGCTACCGCATGCCACCCAGCCCCTCCAAACGGCGCTCTGGCTGCCTCCCAGCAGGTGGCATTATCAGCCGCCTTCTGGAGGTTCTCTGGGCGCCATACGGTCAGCATTGCCCCGACATCGGTGCCCCTTATCGCTCGGAGAAAATGGTCCAGGGCAATCTCCTCCCGGTACTCCGGTGGCATGTTGGTGTGCGCGATCCCCACCAAGCGGCGAATGTCGTGTGCCAATTCTCCCAGTGGTTCCCGGGGGTGTCGTTTGCGCCCATTGAGCTGAGCTTTAAGAAGCTCGCTCTGCTGGTCCATGCCAAATCGGTATTTTAGGGCCGAATGGAGGTCCTCCAGGGTCACCCCTTCGCTGGGTACCGTGGTCAGAACTTCCAAGGCTGCGCCACGCAGGGCCGCCGTGAGCTGTGCCACACCCTGCACCGCGTTCCAGCCATTGCCTCTGGCCACACACTGGAACTGGGCCATATACGCCCTCAAGTCCATCTTGCCATCGTACGGGGCCAGCGGCACCCTTGGTCCTTTTGAGGCCCCCCACTCCAGTTCCCGAGGGACGCCTGGAGGGGTGTACCTCCCAGATCCCAACGGCGCCTCACTCCCGCAGGGTCGAAGCCATTTGCCCGGGGAATCTACCACCCCTGTCCGTGTCCCGCGTCGTCCCGCTTACTCTCCCAAGCCATCGGACTCGCACTCTGCACATCCATCGGAACAGACATACCGGGTGCCCGCATTAGGCCAAAAGACCCTGTGGCCTCTACCCTCCCCAAACTTGGCATGTACACCCCCACGTCGTGCAACCCTCCTACTCCGCCCTGTGACACCGGCCTCACTTGGGCACGATCCGCCTCGAGGGGGCATATCCTCCCCCACTGTTCCCGAAGGAGGACACCCTGCTTCTCACACTGGGTCTCCACACATTTCGCCAGTCTCCTCTCCATATCCTCTATTTTCCCCTCCATCACCTTATTTAATTTTTCCTTCTCCTGTTCTCTTCTCTCTTGCATCCCAAGCGATAACTCCCAGAATTCTTCTCTTTTTGCTCCATTTCCCCTTTTACCTGTGCCACCTTCCTGTTCGTGTTTGCAATTTCCTTTTCCATTGTTTTAAACGGCTCTTCCGTTTTTCCCTCGTGTGTTTCTATTCGCTCCCCCAGTTATACTGTCTTTTCTTCGGCTTTCCGCTCAATTTCCATAATTATTTCCTCATGTCTCTTTCGACATTCATCCCCCACGGCCTTTAATCCCTTCTGTGTCTCCGCTTTTACGTCCTGCCGCAGGTTTTCAACCCTCTCCGTCATGTCCTGATGTCTCTTCTCACACTCCCTCTTCACGGCTCCCAATCCCTCTCTTATTTTCCCCTGCTCTTCCGTTAATTGTCCTATTGCCGCCGTGTTCTTCTCCATTTCCCCCTTTATTTGATCTTGCCCTTTTTTATTTTTCCCATTTCTTCGGCGACCATCACCATTTCCTTTTTTACGTTTTCCTCGCCCGCCTTCACCGCACCTCTTCTACATTCTTTTTCAACTCGTTCACCTCCGCTCGTATCGTGCTGACCTCCTCTTTCAGTTTATCCTGCAGGCCTTTACCCATGTTCTGCATCTCACCCCGCAGTGTTTTCATTTCTTCTTTCATTTCGTTTTGCATTTGTTGCATATTCGCGTTTACTCCCGCCAGCATGGTGCATAGTTGGGCCATGTCGGGTGCACTCGGCTGAGCCGATTCGGCCAGGATCGAGGGGGTTTTGGCGGAGAGGGGGAGGGGAGGTGTCATACGCTGCAGCCGCTGCCATGCCCATTTCGGGCTCTGGGTTTGATTGGGGGAGTTCGTCCTGTACAACCAGCATTTCCTGCTCGGGGATTTCATCCTGGACCATGGATTCCAACAATTCTAAATCCATTTCTACCCCAAGCTCCCGCTCGCCTTGAGACTCCATCTAATTTCTCGAAAGGGATTACATTTGGCTTGCTCGTAGTTTGGGGGGGACGGGGGGGGTTGCTTCGCATACCCCTGGTCCGATCCCCGTAAATTTAGTTGGAGACCGAGGTGGATTTGAATCCCACACTCCTGTACACCAGTGTTACGAATTCTGGTCCGCCCGGCGTGCGATCGGCCACGTAACTCAAATCGCGACGCATCGCCCACCGGAACGGACAATTCAGTCGTGACCCTCTTGGAACTACCGCCAAAGAGCTAGCCACGGGTGGGGGTTTAACCTCACCACAACCCAGTCCGCATTCTACCCGCGCGAAATAGGGTGAATCGCCGAATGTCGATATACCTAAGTACCTGTGCGGGTAGCGTACCGAAGAGTTGTACCACACCGCAGGTCGACTCCAGACACGAACCGCTAAAGCGGCTCGTTCCGTGCTGCAGGGATAACCGAGCGGAGTTATCGCCGACCTTGACGGTTCAGATTATTTATTGGGTGTCTACACCCACTACCAATTCCTCACGTGATGCAAGATGGAACTTTCAAACAAAGGAAAGGACGCAACGAAACGGGAAACAGTTCAACAAGCAAGTAGTTCATTACACACGCAGACGAGGCGCGCATTTACAGCCATACAGTGAAAGCAATCATGTATATACAGTCATGCAATAAAAAGCAAACAAAAGAGTTACCATCAAATAAAGCAATGTTCAAGCACTTATTCAGGTTTACTTTAAAGACTGGTGCCACACACACATTTACACAAAAAGCAAATACAAGCCACCCTCATAGGCAAGGGGGCAGACAGGTCCGTGGACCAAATGTACGTGGGACCTGGGTGAGCGGCCAGGTCCACGAGACCGAAGGGGTCTTACCCACGCCCTCGTGGCGCGATGGCGGGCTAGCCGCAATGTCAGCGTAATGTGCCTTACTCCGTGCCCCTGGTCAGTGAGCTCCTTTTGGCCGTGCGTTGCGCAGGCACGTGTTGATCGGTCGACACCACGGTTGGGGTGGGGAACGGACGGGGTTACCGGCGCTATCTCAGCGCGGATGGGGGAAATTGTTGATGCTCGGGGTGGAGAGAGAGGAATGGCGGATGCTCCGTCCCGCGAGTGGGGCCTTGGGACCACACTGACTGCGGCGAACTCTCGCTCCTGAGCCCTCTTCCACGTCCCTGCTTCACTCCGCGACTCGTCCCTCGACCCAGCAACGACAACCTTCGTCTTCACTCGACCAGCCCCCACAATGACAACCTCAACGACGACCTCAGTCTTCACTCGACCAGCCCAGCCAGCACACGCGAGTCGCCTTGTGCTCGCGTCTTTATAGACTGGGGGAGGAGCGTGTATGCTAATTCGCAGATCAAAACGCGCTTGGAGGCGGGGCCACGCCACCCGACGTTTAGCCATTGGTCGGGAAAAAAGGGGCGTGAGCCTCTCCTGATCCGATTTCCCTCCTAAAAGGAGTCCACATGCATCGCGCTTGGGGGCGGGGCCACACCGCCCGACGCTCGCCCATTGGACGGAGAAAAAGGGGGCGTGAGCCTCCCCTGATCGGATTTACTCTCCCGCAAAGGCATCCATTTGTACTCGCGGCTCAATGCGTTCGGCAAGAATCACCGAACGGGCCCTGGGCAGCACGACGTTCGGTGTTGACAGGTGGTGTGGTTGATGGTTGTGGAAGGAGAAAGGCGAAGGTGGTGGGGGGTTTGCTGTGGTGGTTTGGTTGTTGGCGGGCGTCGTTTGAGAATGGCGGTGAAGCGATGTTTGTGGGATGGAGTTGTTCGAGGTAAAGAGGCGAAGGTGGTGGTGTTTGAGTTGTTGCCGGGCTTATTAGTCCAAAATAACGATAGAGAAAGAAAAATGGCTAACTCAAAGCGTCGTAGCCTGGATGAATCACACATATTCCCTCTAAACAACGGGTCTGGACTAACTACACATGAACTTATCGATATATCTAACCTGAGGACCTTTCTGGTGTATTGGAAATTTCCACAGCCATAACAATATGATCCATTACACATTCAATAACAATAACAAGCCAAAGAAAATTTTTATCAGCATGTGTAAGGTTATAAAATATCTTCACATACTGCAGAACCACCAAATAGTAATACTGTCATAGTAACAACAACAGATAAAGTCTAAGATGTGTTTTTTAAAAACTCACCTGGAGTGAAAAAGACAGCTCAAGTTCAGTTTCCAATAGCCCATTTAAAGGCAATGGAATCTCATTTGAGCGCAGGACACGTTTCGAACCCTAAGTGTAGAAATGAAACAGATGATAAAAATAATGCAGAAAACAGCTTGCCACTTTTACGACAAGACATCAACCAAAATTAAAATCCAAAAGAAAGAGTATATACAGTATACACTGATGAGCCAAAACATTATGACCACTGACAGGTGAAGTGATATATTATGGGGTGGGATATATTAGGCAGCAAGTAAACAGTCAGTTCTTGAAGTTGATGTGTTGGATGCAGGAGAAATGGGCAGGAGTCAAGACCTGAGCGACTTTGACAAGGGCCAAATTGTTATGGCCAGATGACTGGGTCAGAGCATCTCTGACATGGCAAGGCTTCTGGGGTACTCGCGGTCAGCAGTGGTGATTACTTACCAACAGTGGTCCAAGAAGGGACAAACCACAAACCAGAGACAGGGTGTTGGGCACCCAAGGCTCATCGATGCGCGAGGGCAACGAAGGCTATCCCATCTGGTCTGAACCTACAGAAGGTCTATTGTGGCACAAGTCACAGAAAACTTTTATGGTGGTCATGAAAGGAATGTGTCACGACCCACAATGCATCGCACACTGCTGCGTACGGGGCTGCATAGCCGCAGACCGGTCAGAGTGCCAATGATGACCCTTGTCCACCATCAAAAGCGCCTACAATGGGCACGCCAGCATCAGAACTGGACCTTGGATTAGTGGAAGAAGGTCGCCTGGTCCGATGAGCCCAGTTTTCTTTTAGATCACGTGGATGGCCGTGTACGTGTGCGCATTTACCTGGGGAAGTGATGGCAACAGGATGCACTGTGGGAAGACGACAAGCCGGTGGACGGCGTGTGATGCTCAGGGCAATGTTCTGCTGGGAAACCCTGGGTCCGGCCATTCATGTGGATGTCAATTTGACACGTGTCTCCTACCTAAATATCATTGCAGACTAGGTACACCCCTACATGGCAATGGTATTCCTTGAAGGCAGTGGCTTCTTTCAGCAGAATAATGCACCCTGCCACACTGCACACATTGTTCGGGAATGGTTTGAGGAACATGAAGTGTTCACGGTGTTGCCCTGGCTTCCAAATTCTCGAAGTCTCAATCCGATTGAGCATCTGCCAGATGTGCTGGGCCGACAAGTCCGATCCATGGCGGCTCCACCTCGCAACTTACAGGACTTAAAGGATCTGCTGCTAACATTTTGGTGCCAGATACCACGACACCTTCAGGGTCTTGTCGAGTCCATGCCACGGCGGGTCAGCACTGTTTTGGCAGCACATGGAGGACCAACAGCATATTCAGCAGGTGGTCATAATGTTTTGGCTCATCGGTGTATATGTTGGCGATTGTGACTGAACAGGTTTAACGTCGTAACCACAGCACGTATAATGTTGAAAACCTTATTTAAGAGCTTCCAAGTCCAAACAGTGCATGCAGTTTTACAAATACCAATATTCATGCAATTTTGAGCTTATGTGAATTTTTGTTACACACATTGGCGGTGTATAGGCTTAGAGTTGCTGATTCACACACCGAGTGGAAGTTTAAAAAATAAAAATAACAATAATAATAAAAATATAATCGCATCCATGTCCGAAGGAAGCGGTTCAGTTTGGCATTTTTAATATGAAATAGGCAAAGCTTAGAAATTAATAAAACCCATTAGAATTACCCTTTTACACCCTTTTGGAACCCTTTAGAATCCTTCAGAATCACTAGTGGGCCCATTGGTCCAGTGCACCAAATTTTCATTGGTCTACAAGGCCTTGTTGCATAATACCTGCCTGCTGTACTGCTTGAGCATTGGTTTGCCTTTCACCAAGTCCAAATGTGCTTGTGCCAGGGTGGAAATTATATTCTCGTTATTATTCTTGCCAAATGACACCACTATTATTATTTGTATTAATTAACCAGCACTCGCCAAGCGAAAAGCAGGGTTAAGCGATCAGTCGCGTACGTACGTATGTATGTATGTAGTACGTCGTACGTGTCTGCATTTTGTTACGAGCATACATCAAAAACCATTCAGCAGAGGAAATTGAAACTTTTTCACATGTCACATGACCATGTGATATGGCAGTCACTCTTTTGAGGTCAACATAGGCCAAAGGTCAAAAGAGGCCAGTTTCCGAAAATCCATCATTTTCATCCGATTGACTAGAAATTTGAAGACTTGCATATCACCTCAGTGAATCCAACCAACTATTTTTGAGGTCAACATAGGCCAAAAGGTCAACATAGACCAAATTTCTAAGATTGTCAATTTTCATCTGACTTGGAATTTCAGAAGCATTTACATTTCACCTCAATTAATTCAACCACCAACTATTTTTGAGGTCAACATCAACATCGGCAAATTTCCAACATCCAAAAGGTCAACACAGGCCAATTTTATAAAATTGTCAATTTTAATCAGATTGACTTGAAATTTGAAGAGCATTTGCATATCAGTTGGCTGAATTCAACCACAGATTAATTTTGAGGTGAACATATATAGGCCAAAAGGTCAAAATAAAACAAAAGGCCAATTTGGGCCAAATTTGATAAATTTTTCAAATTCCGAAGAAATTTTCCTTTTCAAAAGTCTGAAGAAATTGTGTGAGGGGAAACTTCTGAAATCACTATTTTTTGGATTGTGGGAAAGCATATGAAGGCACCGCTTGTGGGAAAGGGCATCAAAGGGCGGAGGAGCTCCTTGTGAGCTAACGGCCATCCATATCTAGTGCCCAACTGTGTCTGCAGACGTCCTCCTGCAGTTGGGTCACTTCTTATTAGGAGGTTGGTGGCAGGATTTGCACTCCGGCCACCGTAAAACCCTTCATTCCGCAAAACGCAAAAACGCAAAAAAATCTGAAAACCCACTCCGTGGGAGTACCTCCTGTGCAGCTTCCCTTCGCAGGGCAGCTCACCGGATGACGGGATTGGGGCAAAGCATTCGGGACCCCCAATCTTTGATAGGAGGGAAACCACGGGGTAACATCCCTGGGTCAGATTGCGGGAGAGTGTGTCGGAGTGGTGCTGAGGTGTCGTCCACCAGACGGCAGTCTCCTTGGGTTAACCTGAGGCGGTCCCTTCGGGTGGGTGCCTGGAATGTCCTATCCCTAAGAGAGGATGATCACCTGTCTCTGTTATCATCTGAGCTCAAGCGTTTGGACATCAGGATTGCAGCTCTCTCTGAGGTTCGGAGACCGGATTGCGGCGAGATAATGGTGGGTGGTTACACCTACTATTGGTCTGGTCGCTCTGATGGTTACCATACCCAAGGACTTGCTGTAGCTGTGTCCAATAAGCTGACCCCAATGATAATTGAGGTAACACCGGTCAACGAGCGTATTATGAGATTAAGGATTCGTCACTCCTTAGGTGTCATTTCCCTGGTCTCTGTTTATGCTCCGACTGAGGCGAGTGATCTCACCGTGAAGGATGCATTCTATGCCACACTCGAGTCTGTGGTTGATCAGTGCCCCAGACGAGATACACTTCTAGTCTTGGGGGATTTCAATGCATCGACTGGAACTGATAGGGACGGTTATGAGGTGTGTGTTGGTCCCCATGGGTCAGGAACTATGAACCAGAATGGCACTAAGTTCCTTGACTTTGCAAGAAGTCATGGACTTAGGGTGGCTGGTTCATGGTTTCAGCGCCCACAAGCTCATCGCTGGACTTGGTATTCCAACGCTGGCGGTGTGGCAAAGGAGATTGACCATGTCCTCATTGACGGTCGTTGGAGGATGATCCAGGACTGCAGGGTCTACCGGAGTGCTCAGTTCCTCAATACTGACCACAGGCTTGTTGTAGCAACTCTAAAGCTGCACCTTAAATCCTGGAGAATGGTACCATCCCAGCCGAGGCTGGATGTTGCCAAGCTCAGGGATGAGAGAGTAGCTGAGGAGTTTGCGAACAGGCTGAGTGGACACTTGGGGGGTCTGGGTGCTTTGGGGGGTCCTGAAGAGTTGTTTAGCGCCTTCAAGACCACCGTCCTTGATGTTGCCGGTGGATGCCTTGGAGCTCACCGCAGGGCAAAGAAGAATTTTGTCTCTCAAGGGACACTGGATACCATTGACCAGAGTCGCAGGGCCAGGCTGAATGGCAGAGCTGAGCTGTTCAGGGAGCTGAGGCGTAAAACTGTACGTGCACTGAGGGTGGACAAGGAGGCCTATGTGCGAGGAATCTGTGAGGGGGGAGAGCATCACCTGTGGACAGGTGATTCTCGTCCCGCTTACAGGGGAATTCGCGCATTACGTTCATCCAAGCCTATCCCTCGGAGCACTACAGTTCGAGCAGAGAGTGGTAGGCTCTTGACAGAGGAGTCTGAAGTGAAGGCCCGCTGGGCCGGTTACTTTGAGCGGTTGTACCAGGCTGATCCCCCAACTGTTGAGTTGGACGTCAAGGGTGTTACAATCCCTGTTGCTGACCCTCGAATCAACTGTGGTCCACCTACGCTTGTGGAAACACGGGCTGCGGTGAACCAGTTGAAACGGGGCAAAGCTCCAGGGATCTGTGGCATCCATGCCGAACTTCTCAAGGCTGGTGGAAATGCTGCACTCGTGTCGTTGCATGCAGTTTTGTGCTCTGCCTGGAACACAGGCATCATCCCAACTGACTGGAAGAGGGGCCTTGTTGTCCCTCTCTGGAAAGGGAAGGGTGATCGCCAAGACTGCAACAACTACCGAGTGGTGACGCTGCTCTCAGTGCCGGGCAAGGTCTTTGCTCGGATAATTCTCGATAGGGTTCGCCACCATCTGCTTGAGCACCAGCGTCCAGAGCAGTCAGGCTTTACACCAAAGAGGTCAACGATTGACCGTATCCTTGCACTTCGTGTCCTCACCGAACGCAGATGAGAGTTTCGGCAGGGGCTGCTTGCAGCCTATGTTGATCTCTGTAAAGCGTTCGATTCAGTGAATCGGGATGTCCTCTGGAGGATTCTTGGTCTTCGTGGGGTGCCACCAAAACTGATCGATCTGATGTCTGAACTCTACTCTGGTACTGAGAGTGCTGTGAAGTGTGGTGGTACCATCTCTGACTTATTTCCAGTTGTTACTGGAGTTCATCAGGGATGTGCACTTGCCCCCACACTTTTCAGCACTTGTATGGACTGGATTCTAGGGAGGATGTCGGAGAGATCAAGTTGCGGTGCGTCATTTGGGAATGTCAAGATCTCGGACCTTGACTTTGCAGATGATGCAGTCATCTTTGCGGAGACTTTAGACATCCTCTTGGGGGCCCTCGAGGTGCTGAATGAGGAGTCGGAGCCGTTGGGATTACGGGTTTCTTGGGTCAAAACTAAGATCCAGGCTTTCGGTGACATCTTGGATGCTGCTGTCCTGTCTGTGTCTGTTTGTGGTGAGGATGTTGAGGTCGTGGAGAGATTCACTTACCTTGGCAGTGATATTCATGTCTCTGCTGGCTGCGAGTCAGAGGTCAATAGACGTCTGGGTCGGGCCTGGGGAGTCATGGATTCACTGGATCATGGGGTGTGGCGCTGCCGGTACCTGTGCGGGAGGACGAAAGTCCGAGTCTTCAGGTCCTTGGTACTTCCAGTCTTGCTCTATGGGTGCGAGACTTGGACTCTGACCAAGGATCTGAGACGGAGACTTAATTCTTTTGGTACCAGGTCTCTTCGGAGAATCCTTGGCTATCGCTGGTCGGATTTTGTGTCCAACGAGCGGTTGCTGAGAGAGACTCGGATGACATTTGTTACCTGCATCGTCCGTGAGCGTCAGTTGCGGCTGTATGGACATGTGGCTTGTTTTCCTGACTCTGATCCTGCTCACCAGATTCTCTCAGCGAGGGAGTCTCATGAGTGGAGGAGGCCAGTGGGTCGACCACGTGCCTCATGGTTGCAGCAGGTTGACTATCATCTCAAGGAGATGGGGATGGGCCTGGCATCTGCCTGGGGGATGGCCAGACGGAGGCCCCTGGAGTACCGGCGGAAAGTGGACGCAGCGACGTGCTGTTCTGGCACATGCTCCCATACCTGACCTGACCTTGTGGGAAAGATTTTTAAAGTACTGGCAGACACACCATGCTTCAGGAGATGCCAATCTCCTCATTGTGCAGAGGGTTATGGAGTCTGCTACCGCCACCAACTGTGTGCTGGTTGGCAATGAAACAGACCTCCTTGTCCTACTGTTCGTGCTGCCATGCAAGCTTAGATTCTCATGACCTGTTCTTCCACCCAGAGCATAACAAGAACACAAAGAACCCTCGCATCTGAAGCATCAAGGTGGTCAAGGAACAGCTTGGTTGAGACATGCAAACACATTTTCTTCCTCCATGCTGTCGTTGGATGTGACAACATCTGACCTCAATGGGATTGGGAAAGGAGCTTCCTTCAATAAATTCAAGACAAGCAGTCACTTACGTGAGCAAGCCAAGGTGTTTGGTGCACAATTCGCTTCTACCGATGATGTTGTAGCTGTAGGAGAGAAAACCTTGGTGATCTTCTACAATGGGAAACAGCGAAAAGCTAGACTCTATGATACGAGCGGTTCTGTGAGAAGGTAACTTCCAGTACATCTCACATTCAACTACAGAGCTTACCACCAACATCAGCAAAGTACCACAGCCTCCATGTGTACTTTAAGGTTCAAGAGTGGAAGGAATGTGGGGATGGACTCCTTCAAAAAGTGGAGGGATGGTGGGAGAGTGAAGCGGGGTTTGTCCTGCTCCAGACAGACAGACAGCTCCTGCTCCTGCTCCTAAGGAGTTGCCATGGGTCATCAGGTGCATCTGCCAGAATGACTGCGGCAGCTTAAGGTGCACATGCAAGAAGCATGGCGTTCAGTGTACTACTGCTTGTGGAAGCTGCAGAGGATCTGGTTGTACAAATACCAAAGCTGGCATTTGCTGAAGATGATAAGATTGTTGGCTTCTGAATGCACCCTGTACATCAACACAAGTTACCCATGGTGGGGAAGCACTGCCAATATGGCAACTACTCATCTTCTGTGCAGATATATGCTTCTTTTGCAGAATATATCATGTGCAGTACATGTTCACTGTCTAGTTCTCCGTAGACTCTTTGTTGTATTCTGAAAGCTCTCAGTATTGTGAAGGTTCTCAGGATGATGCTTACAATTTGGCATTTTGTTTTACCATCAGTAGTACTGCCAGTTGATGTTGCTTAATGCTTGTATTTTCATATTTTTAAATTAGGTTGTGCAATGGCAATCTGCAATAATTGCAAATGGTCTTCAGTGTTGTATTTTATCATTTATAACAATTCTGCAAAACATCATCCCGAACTTGTTTACTTTTGTTATTATGTGTCAAGAATAGTGTTGTTGCGGCTCTGCAAAGCCGGAACTCCTCCGAGGCAATGGCATCAAACATATAGCAATCTTGAGACAGTTATCTCATTAGTATTTGTTTTGTTAGCCCTTTCCACATGTCGAGTGGGTACAAGGGACAAAATACGTTGCGTAGGGCCTTTAGTTCGAGCTTCAATCCCCTATTCTTTCACATATTTTACTTCCTATCATTTCACACAGAAACCACGCATGCATGCATGCACGACAGGCCAGTGATGCTATCTGTGGAGCATCAACAAGGCACAGTGATTACCTCATTTGCATACGCGCGCCATAAACCAACCAATACCTCATCTCAGACCCAAACCATGCACACCACAACGCTACAACCCTTACCATAATTTTAACAACGCCTTCTAAAAATCCTGCAACAACCGACATCTAACATCCTCACCACAAACAAAAGTGCTTTCCCACCTCACTACAACCGCTCCAACCAAAAATAACTCCCTGGACGCTGACCACAGTGTCGGAGGATGTCGGGGGGATGAAGGACATTACGAGCCAGGGTACTTCGCCATGTAAATTGGAGGACAAATATGCACTGGAGCTCATTCAATGACGTCCAGGTAGCCATGGCGCTCTGCTAGATAATGCTCAAATGGAGTCCAGCGCAAGTTCCTCGCCAGGGAGCACTCACAAAAACCCTCGGCCAATGTAAATTACAGAGCTCTGTCATATGGCCAGGCTGATAAGCAACTGAGGCTATTTTTGGCTCCGGAGCCTGGCTTCAGCTCGGGATGACATATGTGCATCAATGGGAGAGCTCGGAAATGCCTACAAGGCTCTTTTGATACAATTTTTGACTCCTCCTTCACTCTGGGCTCTATAAAAAACAAAAAACAAATCAGGCTTAGTGAGTTTGTTTTGTCAGTCTCTTTCGTCCTTCATCCAGAGCCTTTGCCAAGCTGAGCGTCATCTGAGCTGAGAAGGCAGCGCAACCGAGCGAGGCGAGCAGCGTTGCCAGTTCATTGACGCTCCACTTCCACAGCATTCCAGTCATCTTCGTTAACCCTACACATGCAGATTCTCTCACACGTGTCCCGTTAAGCTGTCTTCTCACATCTCTTCTCTCCCATCTGATTGGCTCGTCCACTGTGGATGCACAAACTAAAAGAGCAACAATTACCAATTCACAACTCTCTCACTTCTTGCAGTACATTGCATCACATTTTGCACCTCCTACTCACGCACCATAAATACCCCCAGTTTTCATCCCCCCTCCCCCTTTCTAAGCGATTGAGTTGCGTAGATCTATCGACTGCACCTCAACTGCTTCCCTTCTCTCTGGGCAGTCTCAAATTTTCGTGTGTGTGAGTGTGAGTGTGAGAGTGACACACACACACACACACACACACACAGAGACAGAGACAGAGACAGAGACAGAGACAGAGACAGAGACAGAGACAGAGACAGAGACAGAGACAGAGACAGAGACAGAGACAGAGACAGAGACAGAGAGAGAGAGAGAGAGACTGTAACATGTGGAGCATAATATAAGATTGTAGAAGTTATTATCGGGTTAACTCTGCTCTGTGTCCTCTTCTTTCTTTTTGCAAATATTTACATTTCTTTTGCCACACCCACAAATTCCTGGCTTTCCCCAAATGTGCATAATTGTGAATAAACACCTTTTTAAAGTGCTACATAACTTTCCTCACCTTGCTTGTTATAAATGTACCCAGCTGATTTCGTCTTTTCCTTCATTAGTCCTGCATGGTCTCCACATTAACTTTGCCGGGAAGTTCTACCCCAATAATTTGCTCTTATTAGCCAGCTCACAACAACTGCATTGCTCGGCAGTAATTTGAGTGTGCGCCGAGGGCATGAGACCCCAATTGGCTCGGCCATTTACAGGTAAGGTATCCCATGAAGTAGTATAACCCTGCCTGGATTGGCAGTGTCAATCGGCGTTTGTGGTTGCTTAGCAACCTGCCAGTGTGGAGTTATCTGTGCCCGGCGGCCTCAGGACTGGTCATTCAAGAGGGACCCAGGTGCTTCCCCTCGTGGCAAGCCTCGAATCCTGAGTCTGCAATAGTATGTACTCGGTATGCGTCTCAGTATTGCTTTATATTTCATTGTTTCATTTATGGAATAATTACATTTTTTAGTGTTCAGCTAGGACTGCTTCTTGGTCCTTCAAACCCAAACTGCTTGCCAACAGTTTCAATAAAAAATCATCATCTAACAGTCCAATGAAACCTTCAGATAGACTTAAACATGTTTAAGGAAGGCTGACCATGAAAGATGGCATTTTTTGGTTGGGATCATATTCCAGTGATTCCCCCAGGTTTCCCCTTCTAGGATCCCTCGAGACTTTCCAAAAGCGATGTCGGACATAGTACAGGTATTTTATGAAAAATCTTTGGTCAACTTGAACAAATTGTAATAAAAAGTACAACTGCTGTTTTCTACTCCTGAATATCTGGGGCAGAGTTCTGAGCAGCCGTATAAATAGAATCCCAACCACAGCCAAATTCCAAATTCACACTTCCTGGTTTGCTCATCACTCCTTGTCAAATTACAAGAAAGCCGTTCTGAGACTGGAAACTGCAGAATCTCCCAAATCCATTTGTGTCAATGTTGACTGCTTTTATTATTTATTTAAACAAGGAGAGTTGCTGACTTGTAGATTACTTCATCAAAAGTACGTGCAAATTAATTTCTTCAAATAGGTTATTGCTGCCAAAGTTCTTCCTGGAATACCACACACAGCCAGTATAAAATACCATCATAAGAATGCCAAACAGGCAAATCATTGTTCAATTTGGACAACAACTGACGTTGGAAGGAAAGAAACAAAAGTTTCTTTTCTGACAATGACATACTTTTCATGAGTTTCCCAAGCAATGTTTAACTCAAACAGACTCTCCATTATTTGTTATTTTCTTTTCTTTTTTGCCATTACTAGAAATGCTGGAATTCAAAAGTTTCCAATTTTTTTTTCACATTCCATCACAGCACATAAAGAAAAACCCTTAACACGAAATGAAAAATTTCCCATCACTACTCTCTCGGATCATGATCTACAGCATCCCCTTTGCATCGTCATTCACAAATTCAAAAATTGTGCTAATAGCCAATTATAAAGGTATATGTATTTTATATTATTTTCTTTTTTGCCATAACTAAATATGCTGAAATTCAAAAGATTCCAAAAAATTTTTCACATTCCATCACAGCACATAACAAAGAAAGGCTCTAAACACTAAATGCAAAATTTCCCATCACTACTCTCTCAGATCATGATCTACAGCTCCTTTGCATCGCCATTCACAAATTCAAAAATCCTGCTAATAGCCAATTATATAGGTATATTTATCTGAGCGCTCACTAGTCCCACCATTCAACCACCCACAAGCACCTGCATTTTCACTGCGATGACCACGGAGTTCAACTCCTTGTCCAGTTCTCGTTGTACCACAAGTCTCTGTAGGGTGAAGCTGCAGAGTCTGTAGGAATAAACAGATTCAGGACACAGAGAAGGAAGACAGCAAAGGAATGCTCCAACAGTGTGGAACCTTCTTCATGATGTGAAATTAGAACTTTCAGCTTGTTCTTGTCATCTAACCTACTCATGCACCAAGTTGTGTCACAATCCATCCACAACTATTTGAAATATCATGCTACATATAATTTTTGGCCCCATCTCTCAATGGTGAAGAATCACTCGGTGGCTGTTTGTCTCGTCTAAGTGTACCATATCCTGATGCTGTGTGGACTGTGCTTCCCTGCTGACAGGCCACTGGTAGCTTGTACCTGTTGCTGTGTTTGAGCCTGGGGAGTAACTGATAAAATATATACATCTGGGTTCCTCCCGACATCTTTGTTCCTTTCAAACTTCTTACGACTATTTCACATTTCTCTTTATTCATTCTAATTCTTACTTTTTCTTTATTTCTCCCTTTCTCTCTTTCTTTGTCTATCTGTCCATAAGCCTGGTGTTGGCTTAGTGGTTAGGGTGGCGGCTTGGGATCCCAGGGTCCTGAGTTCAAGCCCCGTTGGCTGCTGAATTAACACCAGGGTGTTGACTCAGCCTGTCATCCATCTGAGGTCGGCGAAGTGAGTACCAGTGTACCGGTCCCGGTGTATGCCCCGGTTAGAATAGGTATACCATATCCCTGTGTGTCGTAAGAGGCGACCAGGGTTGGCATCAGGAAGGGCATCCGGCCATAAAACATTGCCTCAAGAAAAAGCCGAACCCCTGCACAGCAGGGAAAAATGGCTGTAAAAACGGTCATTTTTTTTTTTTGTCTATCTGTCCGAGGAGTGAATTCTTGAAGAAAGTTTTCTGTAAAGCTCACTAAGCTGCACCTGGATGGGTTTGAAGGTTGTGGAGTAGCAGCTGAAACCCAAATCCTATCCAGATTCCTCCTGATGACTACTTTGCTGATTTGTGTTCCTTCTGATGACTTCAATGCAGTATTTGGTCTTCCATTTGATTATAAAAAAATTTAAACTCTCATATCCAGATTTGGATCTTCACCAAGATCAAATCATTTCATCCTTATCACAAATGCAACCTGTCCACAAAATTGTCAGAATCTGTCCACAACTTTTTGAGATATCCTGCTCAAAGACAAAGACAGAAAGACGGAGACAGATAGGCAACATAACCCCTGTCCACCTTCGGTGGCAGAGGTAATAAAAAGGTTTCATGAAAAATTAAATCAATTTCCCCTTTCAACACGACATATTATGTGCCCTACAGGTCTACCCTATTCCTTTACTTT